>NC_134400.1:134348557-134643838 GCF_050003625.1 Haematobia irritans
GGCTTCTCTATAACTGTAAAAAAGTCTTGGATACCCCTGCCCAGAGTCCAGACTTGAATCCAATAGAAAATATTTGGGCATATTTAAAAAACAAAAAGTTGCCAAACGTCACCCCAAAAATCGGACAGATCTCAAAACTGCAATATTAGAGGAATGGCAACAAATACCATTGGAATACGATGTCCCGCATTTAATATGTTCTATGAAAAGAAGACTACAAGCTGTCATAGACTCTAAAGGTGGACATACCAAATATTAAATTTTTTTAAATAAATATTTTAAGCTTTATTAGAAAAAAAAATCGAATTTAAAAACACTTTCTTGACATAATAATTTTGAATTACAGTTTATGTTTGGCTTTTATCTTCCCTTAACGTTTGACTTTATTTTTGTTTTCATTATTATTTGTAAGCAATTCATACTATTTTCTTGAATACATGTTTTATTTTTCTCAAAACGAATTAACAACTCGATTTTTACTTCAATTATTTCTGGAATTTGAAATATTTGGCAATGTCAAAAGACTTTCTTGACATACTGTATATATATATAAATATATATATATAAATATATATATATAAATATATATATATATATATATATATATATATATATATATATATATATATATATATATATATATATATATATATATATATATATATATATATATATATATATATATATATATATATATATATATATATATATATATATATATATATATATATATATATATATATATATATATATATATATATATATATATATATATATATATATATATATATATATATATATATATATATATATATATATATATATATATATATATATATATATATATATATATATATATATATATATATATATATATATATATATATATATATATATATATATATATATATATATATATATATATATATATATATATATATATATATATAACGCTTTACTTTGTGGTATTGCATATCAGTGTCTGAAATATTGAGGCTCCTCTCATTGATAATGATTTCTATATGAAAATTGAAGTACTTTTTGAAGGCCTTCTATAGGTGCGGCCTCAATGCTCTTCATTACATACTATCAAGTGCATACACACATACACGCGCACATGCATGAACTCATGAGCTGAATGGTAAATAAAAACGGACATTGATGGTTCGCTTTTCTCTATCATCTCCATTAAAGAGAATTGACATTTTGGCCATACTCCAAGTTTGCGTGAAGATGTTTTGCAAAACATTTCGTTACAACTTTACACAAAAAAAAAATATAATTCATTTATTTTATGAATGGTTACTATGAAGGAATTCATAAATTATATGCAACATTTTCATAAATATTATAAAAGTTTTGTTTTTAAATGCATACCTATTTTTATGAACTCTTTTATAGTTTAAATGTAATAAAAATTTCTACCGACACGGAAATTGTATGTACTTTAGCATAATATATACGAAAAATATCATATTTTAAATGAAATATTCTTTTTCCTCTCTTTTTAAGTCTCTAATTAAAAACGAAAAAAGCAAAGAAAATGTTCTTTATGGATCCGGAAGTAGTAAAAAACTTTACTCGGAAACAATGAATTGTTTGAGCCATACGGCGGAAGTAATGTTTTTAAGCAACCAGCTGCATTGAGTATTTCGAATTTCATTTTTAAAAAATTAGGAAAAAATATAATGTTAATAATTAAAAAAAAAATACAAAAATTCATATTTTTTGTGTGTAGCCTATCGCTATTTGTTTCATATACTTTCAGCTTAGTATAAGAAAAGTACTGAAAACCGACAGAAAAAACAGAGCATTTCGAGACGATGGAAACATGACTAAGGATAAAGTGCTTGATTTTTACGTTGTGTCCATTGTAAACGACTCATTCATATATTGACTCTATTATACCAAAAATACCTAAGGGCTTTATGGGAATCGAAAATTATGATATGTATGTTCGTTTCTATTGTAAATGGCAAAAGGGTAGAAATATAAACGAGTAATATATTGACCACAATACATGAATGAACTTTTCAATGGACCTCGAATGAAATCCTCTTTTTTTTATGGAAATTATTATGAAATGCAATTTTAAACAAGAATGCAAAATATTTTTTAAATGAAAATTCTTCTTGAAGTTAAGCAAGGAGGAGCAAACGTATAGTAGTCGGTCTTATTAAAACAAGTATATACGGCCGTAAGTTCGGCCAGGCCGAATCTTATATACCCTCCACCATGGATTGCGTAGAAACTTCTACGAAAGACTGTCATCCACAATCGAATTACTTGGGTTGTGGTATCTTAAAACTTCTTAACATCGTTGCTTATATCGGGGCTATATAGATTTATGAACTTGATATGGACCAATTTTTGTGTGATTGGGGATCGATTTATCTGAGGGCTATATATAACTATAGACCGATATGGACCTAGTTGGGCATGGTTGTTAACGGCCATATACTAACATAATGTACCAAATTTCAACTGACTCGGATCAAATTTGCTCCTCCAAGAGGCTCCAAAACCAAATCTCGGGATCGGTTTATATGGGGGCTATATATGATTATGGACTGATAGGTTAGGTTAGGTTAGGTTAAAGTGGCAGCCCGATTAAGTTTCAGGCTCACTTAAACTATTCAGTCCATTGTGATACCACATTTAACTAAAAGTACCTATTACATATGGGCACTTCTAGTCTTAACCACTGAACCTTCTCTATTATTTACTTTTGTGGAACCAACCAGATTGCTCCAAAAACATTAACAAACTGCTTAAGTTAACGTTTTCCAGGTCAGCCAGTAATCTAAAGCTATATGCTCCTAAAATTCGCTTACGCCTTACACAAAAAGCAGGACACTCACACAAGAGGTGTTTAATTGATTCCTTTTCCTCCACGTCATGACAGTTTATACAATAGTCATTATACTTCGCACCTATAGTTTTTGCAAATTCGCCTATCAGGCAGCGACCCGTTATAGCAGATATTAGGAGTGCTATCTGACGCCTTGAGAACACTAGCATATCTAGTGTGCGGTTTAAGTTTAAATGGGGCCATATTTGCTTGGTGTCGTTACAACCCTTGCAATTTTCCCATCGAATATTGGCCATCATAACAGCCTTCTCACGCAGTAAGAGCTTGCAGGTGGCCAGAGGCATACCAACAGATTCTAGTTCCCCTGGAATATGTAAGGTAGTTCCTAGCCTTGCTAACACATCTGCTTCACAGTTCCCCGGTATGTTCCTATGACCAGGCACCCATATTAGGTGAATATTGTACTGCTCAGCCATCTCGTTGAGAGATTTGCGGCAGTCTATGGCCGTTTTTGAGTTAAGGAACACAGAGTCCAAAGATTTTATTGCAGGTTGACTGTCTGAGTATATATTAATGCCAATATTTGTTGGAACATTACTTCTCAGCCAATTCACCACCTCTCTTATTGCCAATATTTCAGCCTGAAAAACACTACAGTGATTCGGTAATCTTTTCGCTATTCGAATTTCCAGATCTTTAGAATATACTCCGAACCCCACTTGTCCATTCAATTTGGAGCGATCAGTATAGAAATCTATATATCTTTTATTCTCCGGGGTCTGTATACACCACTCCTCACTGTTGGGAATTAGAGTTTCAAACTTTTTGTCGAAAAGTGGTTTTGCCAGGGTGTAATCCACTACGTTAGGCACATCTGGCATTACTTTGAGGACCGAACTATGACCGTACATTTTTTCCGACCACAGCGATAGCTCGCGCAACCGCACAGCCGTTGTTGCAGCTGACTGTTTGGCCAAAATGTCTAAAGGCAATATATGTAGCATGACATTAAGGGAGTCTGTTCCTGTCTTACTAAATGCGCCTGAGATACATAAGCTCGCCATACGTTGAACTTTATCTAAACAAGTCGGTTTCTGAAGTGCCGGCCACCAGACTACAATACCATATAGCATTATAGGTCTAACCACTGCCGTGTATAGCCAATGCACAATTTTTGGTCTTAGTCCCCACTTTTTCCCTATTGCCTTTTTGCACGAGTACAAAGCTACCGTGGCTTTTCTCGCCCTCTCTTCAATATTAAGCCTAAAATTTAGCTTCCTGTCCAAAATAACGCCAAGGTATTTTGCACACTCACCAAAGGGAATTTCAGTACCCCCTAAGGAAATGGGCCTAACCGTGGGAGTTTTGCGATCTTTGCAGTACATGACTATTTCTGTCTTTGCTGGATTTACACCAAGACCATTATCTTTCGCCCATTTCTCAGTCATCCGGAGAGCTCTCTGTATAATATCTTTGATTGTGGATGGGAATTTTCCCCTGACTGCTAGCGCCACATCATCTGCGTATGCCACCACTTTTATCCTTTCTTTTTCTAGAGAAACCAGAAGGTTGTTTATAGCAACATTCCAAAGAAGAGGTGATAGAACTCCTCCTTGGGGAGTGCCTCTGTTCACATACCTTTGTATGTTTGCTTGCCCTAGTGTGGCTGAAATACGTCTCTTTATTAGAAGTTCGTCTAACAGCCTAAGTATACCTGGATCAACATTCAGAGTTGTCAGTCCATTTAATATCGAGCTTGGATGGACATTATTGAACGCCCCTTCGATGTCTAGAAACGCCACGATTGTGTATTCTTTGACAGATAGTGAGCTTTCAATAAAGCTGACCAGTTCATGCAATGTGGTCTCAGTAGACCTGCCCTTCGAGTATGCATGCTGTCGTTTCGAGAGCAAACTTGAATCCACGCTAGTTCTAAGATACATGTCTATCATCCTCTCCAGGGTCTTAAGTACACACAAAATTTTTTTTCTCTGATTCAATCACCAAATTAATTGATCCAATTAATTTTTTAATTGAAATGTCTTCAATCACGAAAATGATAGTATCAATCACAGTTTTAATTGGGCATAGAAAAAATTCTTGATTAAAAAATTAATTGATTTTTTCAGCAAAATTCAATTAATTTTTTAATTGATTCAATTAAAAATTTAATTGATGTTGATTGCAAAACGCAATTAATTTATTAATTAAAAAAGGTAACAATTTTTAATTACTTAGTTAGATTGGCTTAGAGTTTTTATTTGGATTAACAAAAGATTGTTTGAAATACATTTTTAATTAAAAAAGTAAAAAAAATCAGCACTTTTTTAACTGAATTAGTCTTCCGAATTTGATTAAAAAGTTAATTGTATCAATTAATTTTTTAATTAAACATTTTAAAAATTTCAATCATTGACTTAATTAACTTAATGTTTCTATCATGATTAAAAAGTTAATTGTATCAATTAATTTATTAATTGAAAAAATTTTCAACTTCAATTAACTTTTTAATTGGAAATATTTTGGTGATATTTTTTTCTGTGTAGGAATGAGGATAAGCTGATTGGTCGGAAATCCTTCGCACTCGAGTGAGAGGCTTTTCCTGCTTTAGGTATGAAGACGACTTTTGTTTCCCTCCACTTTTCTGGAATATATGCTAAGTTTACACATTGTTTATATATCACCGTCAACCAGGGGATAATTCTTTCAGCCACTGCCTGTAACTCCGCCGGAGTAATTCCATCAGGTCCGGGGGATTTGAATGGTCCAAAGCTATTTAAAGCCCATTTTATTCTAGATTCCGACACTATTTCCTCGATAGGAAATGATCGCTGAGCCTCTGTTACACCGCCGGAACATGGTTCAACCGTCTGATTTCCAGGGAAGTGTGTGTCTAAAAGTACCTCCAACGTCTCCTCACTGGACGTTGTCCAATTTCCCTCCGATGTTTTAATGAAACCTGGAGCGGTGTTAGTGGATGCTAGTACCTTCCGTAGTCTGGAAGCCTCTGACGTATTCTCAATACTGCTACAGTAATCATACCAAGAGTTTTGTTGAGACCTTCTCAGTTCTCGTTTATATTCTCTCAGATTCATCTTGTAAGTGTCCCAATTATGGACTGATATGGACCACTTTTGGCATGGTTTTTAAATATCATATACCACCACCACGTACCAAATTTCAACCAGATCGGATGAATTTTGCTTCTCCAAAACGCACCGGAGGTCAAATCTGGGGACCGGTTTATATGGGGGCTATATATAATTATGGACTGATGTGGACCAATTTTTGCATGGTCATTAGAGACCATATACTAATATCATGTACCAAATTTCAGCCGGATCGGATTACATTTGCTTTTCTTCGAGGCTCCGGAGGTCAAATCTGGGGATCGGTTTATATGGGGGCTATATATAATAATGGACCTATATGGTTCAAGTTTTGCTTGGTTATTAGAGACCATATACTGACACCACGTACCAAATTTCAACTACATCGGATAAAGTTTGGTGCTCTAAGAGGCTCCGGAGGTCAAATCTGGGGATCGGTTTATATGGGGGCTATATATAATTATGGACCGATATGGACCAATTTTTGCATGGTTGTTATAGACCATATACTAACACCACATACCAAATTTCACCCGGATCGTATGAATTTTGCTCCTCCAAGAGCCTCCGGAGGGCAAATCTGGAAAACGGTTTATATGGGGGCTATATATAATTATGGACCGATATGGACCAATTCTGGCACGGTTGTTAGAGACCATATACTAACACCATGCACCAAATTTCAGCCGGATCAGATGAATTTTGGTCTTTCAAGAGGCTCCGGAGGTCAAATCTGGTGATCGGTTTATATGGGGGCTATATATAATTATGGACCGATGTGGACCAATTTTTGCATGGTCATTAGAGACTATGTACTAACACCATGTTCAGCCGGATCGGATGAAATTTGCTTCTCTTAGAGGGCTATATATAATTACGGACCGATGTGGACCAATTTTTCCATGGTTGTTAGAGACCATATACTAACGCCATGTACCAAATTTCAACCGGATCGGATGAAATTTTCTTCTCTTAGAGCAATCGCAAGCCAAATTTGGGGGTCGTTTATATGGGGGCTATACGTAAAAGTGGACCGATATGGCCCATTCGCAATACCATCCGACCTACATCAATAACAACTACTTGTGCCAAGTTTCAAGTCCATAGCTTGTTTCGTTCGGAAGTTAGCGTGATTTCAACAGACGGACGGACGGACACGCTCAGATCGACTCAGAATTTCACCACGACCCGGAATATATATACTTTATGGGGTCTTAGAGCAATATTTCGATGTGTTACAAACGGAATGACAAAGTTAATATACCCCCACCCTATGGTGGAGGGTATAAAAAAACAAATAAAATGTATTAAATATTTTTTTTATTTAAATTAGTGAGTAATAATGTCGATATTTATTTGAAAGTTTTTGAAAATCTATCACAATGAAATCAACAAAAACCTATCAACAACAAAACACTATAAGTGTATCAATATTCATTTTGAAGTCTTTAATTATCAGATAACATAACAGTGATGCTAATCTTTTTTGAAAACAAGTATATACGACTATAAGTTCAGCCTGGCCGAATCTTAAATAAGCGACATCAAGAAGGTAAATGGGGACTATATCAACTGATGACGACGACTATCATCGATGCCTTGGGGCGGAGCACAATGTAAATAAACAAAATATGGAAAATATTTAAATCTAAAACCGTTTTTAGGCAACTTTGCATAAGTGCATTTAGGATTTATCGGTCGATAGATATATATATTAGAATTATTGAAAGTTTTGAGTTATTTTTAAAAGTACACTGAAAACAATATTTACGCGATATTAAAGATTACGCAATCTATATTTTAGGATGCGAAATTTACTAAACATTAAGGACAAATTTCTTTAAAATTTTAATTAAAATAAAGTTTATAATCTTTGCTTCAAAAATTCTTTTCATTAAATTTAGGACACACATTTTGTAAATTTGCGTCCCTCCGTTAAAGTCACATGTCTTTTAACTAAGGCTAATTTCCCTTCAAGGAAACAAACACATTTTCATGGCCAAAGAAAAACGAAAGTTGTTCATGAAATCGTGAACGCCCGTGAACGAAACCGTGAACATTCCGTTTTGATTTTTCGTGAACGTTACCGTCCGTTCATGATTTTGGAATGTAGGTTTTATACCCTCCACCATAGGCTAACATCGAAATATTGGTCTAAGACCCTATAAAGTATATATTCTGGGTTGTGGTGAATTTCCGAGTCGATCTAGCTATGTCCGTCCGTCCGTCTGTGGAAATTACGCTAACTTCCGAACGAAACAAGCTACCGACTTGACACAAGTAATTGTTATTGCAAATGAGCCATATCGGACCACGTTTACGTATAATCCCCCATATAAACCGATCTCCAGATTTTGCTTGCGGATCCTCGTGGAGGAGCAAATTTCCTCAGATCTGGTTGAGATTTGAAACATGATGTTAGTATATCATCTATAATACCCATACAAAAATTGGTCCATATCGGTCCATAAATATATGTATCCCCCATATAAACCGATCCCCAGATTTTCCTCGCGGATCCTCTTGGAGAAGCAAATTTTCTCGGATCTGGTTGAAACTTGGAACATGGTTTTAGTATATGACCTATAATACCCATGCAAAAATTGATCCATATCGGTCCATAATTATATATAGCCCCCATATAAACCGATCCCCAGATTTTGCTTGCGGATCCTGTTGGAAGAGCAAATTTCATCCGCAGTTGAAATTTTGTACGTTATATTGGTATATGGTCTCTAACAACCATGCAAAAATTGGTCCATATCGGTCCAGAATTATGTATAGCCCCATATAAACAGATCCCTGGATTTGGCTTTCGGAGCCTCTTGGAGTAGTAAATTTCATCCGATACGGGTGAAATTTTCAATGTTGTGTAAGTATATGGCCATGCAAAAATTTATCCATATCGGTCCATAGCCCACATGTAAGCCCCAGATTTGACCTCCGGATCCTCTTGGAGCAGCGAATTTCGTCCGATTCGGTTAAAATTTTGTACGCTATATATAAGTAAAGGGTGATTCTTTTGAGGTTAGGATTTTCATGCATTAGTATTTGACAGATCACGTGGGATTTCAGACATGGTGTCAAAGAGAAATATGCTCAGTATGCTTTGACATTTCATCATGAATAGACTTACGATCTGCCACAACGTCGAATTTTCAGTGAATGGGCCCTAGAAAAGTTGGCAGAAAATCCGCTTTTTTATCGACAAATTTTGTTCAGCGATGAGGCTCATTTCTGGTTGAATGGCTACGTAAATAAGCAAAATTGCCGCATTTGGAGTGAAGAGCAACCAGAAGCCGTTCAAGAACTGCCCATGCATCCCGAAAAATGCACTGTTTGGTGTGGTTTGTACGCTGGTGGAATCATTGGACCGTATTTTTTCAAAGATGCTGTTGGACGCAACGTTACGGTGAATGGCGATCGCTATCGTTCGATGCTAACAAACTTTTTGTTGCCAAAAATGGAAGAACTGAACTTGGTTGACATGTGGTTTCAACAAGATGGCGCTACATGCCACACAGCTCGCGATTCTATGGCCATTTTGAGGGAAAACTTCGGAGAACAATTCATCTCAAGAAATGGACCGGTAAGTTGGCCACCAAGATCATGCGATTTGACGCCTTTAGACTATTTTTTGTGGGGCTACGTCAAGTCTAAAGTCTACAGAAATAAGCCAGCAACTATTCCAGCTTTGGAAGACAACATTTCCGAAGAAATTCGGGCTATTCCGGCCGAAATGCTCGAAAAAGTTGCCCAAAATTGGACTTTCCGAATGGACCACCTAAGACGCAGCCGCGGTCAACATTTAAATGAAATTATCTTCAAAAAGTAAATGTCATGGACCAATCTAACGTTTCAAATAAAGAACCGATGAGATTTTGCAAATTTTATGCGTTTTTTTTAAAAAAAAAAGTTATCAAGCTCTTAACAAATCACCCTTTATATGGTCTCTAGCAACCATGCAAAAAATGGTTCATATCTGTCTATAACTATATAGAGCGCCCATACAAACCGATCCCCAGATTTGACCTCGGGAAATTGAAAGATCAAATTTGGTACGTTGTGTAAGTATATGGTCGCTAACAACCACGTCAAAAATTGTCCGTATCGGTGCATAGTTATATATAGCCCCCATATGTCACTTATGGCTCTCTGTTACCGTGCAAAAATTCATACCGGTCAAGAACTAGTCTGCCTTTTTTGCCTAATATATACCCCGTATGGACTAACTACCAATTTAGAAGACGATGTTAAGGAGTTTTAAGATACCTTGCCATCGGCAAATATTACCACAACCCAAGTAATTCGATTGTGGATGACAGTCTTTAGTAGAAGTTTCTACGCAATCCATGGTGGAGGGTATGTTAGATTCGTCCTGGCCTAACTTACGGCCGTATATACTTGTTTCTATTAGTGTAAGGTATTTATGATACAGTCGGCTACTTCGGACTTTAGCTCAAACTTACTTGTTTCGGAGCGGAAACGGAGTGGAGGATAAAATTACTTTTTCACAAAGATCAAAATAATTATACGCTAACCACTTTGTGGTTGAGGGTAAAACAAACACTGTGGTTTTTCTTTAACAATATTGGGTCTACATTTGTTTAAGTAAATACATCTGCCCGACTTTGAATATAAATGGGGTGCTATTACGGTTATCACAATTGGTAGAATTCTACCAAAAAATGGTAGATAGTTTGGTTGATTTTGCAAATGTTCCACACCTAAGATGTACTTCACTTTTTTGATAAAATTTTCTATAAAAATAACATTTTGACAAAATTTTCTATAGAAATTAAATTTTGACAAAATTTTCTATAGAAATAAAATTTTGACAAAATTTTCGATAGAAATAAAATTTTGACAAAATTTTCTATAGAAATAAAATTTTGACAAAATTTTCTATAGAAATAAAATTTTGACAAAATTTTCTATAGAAATAAAATTTTGACAAAATTTTCTATAGAAATAAAATTTTGACAAAATTTTCTATAGAAATAAAATTTTGACAAAATTTTCTATAGAAATAAAATTTTGACAAAATTTTCTATTGAAAAAAAAATTGAACAAATTTTCTACAGAAATAAAATTTTGATAAAATTTTCGATAGAAATATAAATAAAAAATATAAAAATAAAATTTTGACAAAATTTTCTATAAAAATATAATTTTAACGAAATTTTCTATAAAAATACAATTTTGAGAACATTTTCTATGGAAATAGAATTGTGAGAAAATTTTCTATAAAAATAAAATTTTGAGAACATTTTCTACAGAAATAAAATTTTGACAAAATTTTCTATAGAAATAAAATTTTGACAAATTTTGCAACAGAAATAAAATTTTTACAAAATTTTCTATAAAAATAAAATTTTGACAAAATTTTCTATTGAAAAAAATTTGACAAAATTTTCTACAGAAATAAAATTTTGATAAAATTGTCGATAGAAATAAAATAAAAAATATGAAAATAAAATTGTGACAAAATTTTCTATAGAAATAAAATTTTGACAAAATTTTCTATAGAAATAAAATTTTGACAAAATTTTCTACAGAAATAAAATGTTGACTATGTTTTCTATAGAAATAAAATTTTCTATAGAAATAAAATTTTGACAAAATTTTCTATAGAAATAAAATTTTGACAAATTTTTCTACAGAAATAAAATTTTGACAAAATTTTCTATAAAAATAAAATTTTGGGAAATTTTTCTATAAAAATAAAATTTTGACAAAATTTTCTATTGAAAAAAAAATTGACAAAATTTTCTACAGAAATAAAATTTTGATAAAATTTTCGATAGAAATAAAATAATAAATATAAAAATAAAATTTTGACAAATTTTTCTTTAGAAATAAAATTTTGAGAACATTTTCTATGGAAATAGAATTTTGAGAAAATGTTCTATATAGAAATAAAATTTTGACAAAATTTTCTATAGAAATAAAATTTTGACAGAATTTTCTATAGAAATAAAATTTTGAAAAAATTTGCTATAAAAATAACATTTTGACAAAATTTTCTATTGAAAAAAAAGTTGAAAAAGTTTTCTACAGAAATAAGATTTTGATAATATTTTCGATAGAAATAAAATATAAAAATAAAATTTTGACAAAATTTTCTATAAAAATACAATTCTATAAAAATATAATTTTGAGAACATTTTCTATGGAAATAGAATTGTGAGAAAATGCTCTATATAGAAATAAAATTGTGGTAAAATTTTCTACAGAAATAAAATTTTGACAAAATTTTTTATAGAAATAAAATGTTGACAAAATTTTTTATAGAAATAAAATTTGGACAAATTTTTTTACAAAATTTTCTATTGAAAAAAAGTTGACAAAATTTTCTACAGAAATAAAATTTTGATAAAATTTTTGATAGAAATAAAATGAAAAATATAAAAATAAAATTTTGACAAAATTTTCTATAAAAATAAAATTTTGACAAAATTTTCTATAGAAATAAAATTTTGACAAAATTTTCTATAGAAATAAAATTTTGACAAAATTTTCTATAAAAATAAAATTTTGACAAATTTTTCTACAAAAATAAAATTTTGACAAAATTTTCTATAAAAATAAAATTTTGACAAAAGTTTCTATTGAAAAAAAAAAGTTGACAAAATTTTCTACAGAAATAAAATTTTGATAAAATTTTCGATAAAAAAAAAATAAAAAATATAAAAATAAAATTTTGACAAAATTTTCTATAAAAATAAAATTTTGACAAAATTTTCTATAAAAATAAAATTTTGACAAAATTTTCAATAAAAATAAAATTTTGACAAAATTTTCTATAAAAATAAAATTTTGACAAAATTTTCTATAGAAATAAAATTTTGACAAAATTTTCTATAGAAATAAAATTTTGACAAAATTTTCTATAGAAATAAAATTTTGACAAAATTTTCTATAGAAATAAAATTTTGACAAAATTTTCTATAGAAATAAAATTTTGACAAAATTTTCTATAGAAATAAAATTTTGACAAAATTTTCTATAGAAATAAAATTTTGACAAAATTTTCTATAGAAATAAAATTTTGACAAAATTTTCTATTGAAAAAAAATTGAACAAATTTTCTACAGAAATAAAATTTTGATAAAATTTTCGATAGAAATATAAATAAAAAATAAAATTTTGACAATATTTTCTATAAAAATACAATTTTGACAAAATTTTCTATAAAAATAAAATTTTGAGAACATTTTTATGGAAATAGAATTGTGAGAAAATTTTCTATAAAAATAAAATTTTGAGAACATTTTCTACGGAAATACAATGTTGACAAAATTTTCTATAAAAATAAAATTTTGGCAAAATTTGCTATAAAAATACAATTTTGAGAAATTTTCTATAGAAATAAAATTTTGACAAAATTTTCTACAGAAATAAAATTTTGACAGAATTTTCTATAGAAATAAAATGTTGACAAAATTTTCTATAGAAATAAAATGTTGACAAAATTTTCTACAGAAATAAAATTTTGACAAAATTTTCTATAGAAATAAAATTTTGACAAAATTTTCTATAGAAATAAAATTTTGACAAAATTTTCTATAGAACTAAAATTTTGACAAATTTTCTACAGAAATAAAATTTTGACTATGTTTTCTATAGAAATAAAATTTTGACAAAATTTTCTATAGAAATAAAATTTTGACAAAATTTTCTATAAAAATAAAATTTTGACTATGTTTTCTATAAAAATAAAATTTTGACAAAATTTTCTATAGAAATAAAATTTTGACAAAATTTTCTATAGAAATAAAATTTTGACAAAATTTTCTATAGAAATAAAATTTTGACAAAATTTTCTATAGAAATAAAATTTTGACAAATTTTCTACAGAAATAAAATTTTGACTATGTTTTCTATAGAAATAAAATTTTGACAAAATTTTCTATAGAAATAAAATTTTGACAAAATTTTCTATAGAAATAAAATTTTGACAAATTTTTCTACAGAAATAAAATTTTGACAAAATTTTCTATAAAAATAAAATTTTGGCAAAATTTCCTATAAAAATAAAATTTTGGCAAAATTTTCTATAAAAATAAAATTTTGACAAAATTTTCTATAAAAATAAAATTTTGATAAAATTTTCTATAAAAATAAAATTTTGGCAAAATTTGCTATAAAAATAAAATTTTGACAAATTTTCTACAGAAATAAAATTTTGACTATGTTTTCTATAGAAATAAAATTTTGGCAAAATTTTCTATAGAAATAAAATTTTGACAAAATTTTCTACAGAAATAAAATTTTGACTATGTTTTCTATAGAAATAAAATTTTGACAAAATTTTCTATAGAAATAAAATTTTGACAAAATTTTCTATAGAAATAAAATTTTGACAAAATTTTCTATAAAAATAAAATTTTGACAAATTTTTCTACAGAAATAAAATTTTGACAAAATTTTCTATAAAAATAAAATTTTGACAAAATTTTCTATAAAAATAAAATTTTGACAAAATTTTCTATAAAAATAAAATTTTGACAAAATCTTCTATAGAAATAAAATTTTGACAAAATTTTCTATAGAAATAAAATTTTGACAAAATTTTCTATAGAAATAAAATTTTGACAAAATTTTCTATAGAAATAAAATTTTGACAAATTTTCTACAGAAATAAAATTTTGACTATGTTTTCTATAGAAATAAAATTTTGACAAAATTTTCTATAGAAATAAAATTTTGACAAAATTTTCTATAAAAATAAAATTTTGACAAAATTTTCTATAAAAATAAAATTTTGACAAAATTTGCTATAAAAATACAATTTTGAGAACATTTTCTATAGAAATAAAATTTTGACAAAATTTTCTATAAAAATAAAATTTTGACAGAATTTTCTATAGAAATAAAATGTTGATAAAATTTTCGATAGAAATAAAATAAAAAATATAAAAATAAAATTTTGACAAAATTTTCTATAAAAATAAAATTTTGACAAAATTTTCTATAAAAATAAAATTTTGACAAAATTTGCTATAAAAATACAATTTTGAGAACATTTTCTATAGAAATAAAATTTTGAAAAAATTTTCTACAGAAATAAAATTTTGACAGAATTTTCTATAGAAATAAAATGTTGACAAAATTTTCTATAGAAATAAAATTTTGACAAAATTTTCTACAGAAATAAAATAAAAAATATAAAAATAAAATTTTGACAAAATTTTCTATAAAAATAAAATTTTGACAAAATTTTCTATAAAAATAAAAATAAGAACATTTTCTACAGAAATAAAATTTTGATAAAATTTTCGATAGAAATAAAATAAAAAATATAAAAATAAAATTTTGACAAAATTTTCTATAAAAATAAAATTTTGACAAAATTTTCTATAAAAATAAAATTTTGACAAAATTTTCTATAAAAATAAAATTTTGACAAAATTTGCTATAAAAATACAATTTTGAGAACATTTTCTATAGAAATAAAATTTTGACAAAATTTTCTATAAAAATAAAATTTTGACAGAATTTTCTATAGAAATAAAATGTTGACAAAATTTTCTATAGAAATAAAATTTTGACAAAATTTTCTACAGAAATAAAATAAAAAATATAAAAATAAAATTTTGACAAAATTTTCTATAAAAATAAAATTTTGACAAAATTTTCTATAAAAATAAAATTTTGACAAAATTTTCTATAAATATAAAATTTTCTATAAATATAAAATTTTGACAAACATTTCTATAAAAATAAAATTTTGACAAAATTTTCTATAAAAATAAAATTTTGACAAAATTTTCTATAGAAATAAAATTTTGACAAATTTGCTACAGAAATAAAATTT
Source organism: Haematobia irritans (assembly GCF_050003625.1). Classification (NCBI taxonomy): domain Eukaryota; kingdom Metazoa; phylum Arthropoda; class Insecta; order Diptera; family Muscidae; genus Haematobia; species Haematobia irritans. The sequence continues at coordinate 134,364,300 of NC_134400.1, forward strand.
TGACTATGTTTTCTATAGAAATAAAATTTTGACAAAATTTTCTATAGAAATAAAATTTTGACAAAATTTTCTATAAAAATAAAATTTTGACAAAATTTTCTATAAAAATAAAATTTTGACAAAATTTTCTATAGAAATAAAATTTTGACAAAATTTTCTATAGAAATAAAATTTTGACTATGTTTTCTATAGAAATAAAATTTTGACAAAATTTTCTATAGAAATAAAATTTTGACAAAATTTTCTATAGAAATAAAATTGTGACAAATTTTTCTACAGAAATAAAATTTTGACAAAATTTTCTACAGAAATAAAATAAAAAATATAAAAATAAAATTTTGACAAAATTTTCTATAAAAATAAAATTTTGACAAAATTTTCTATAAAAATAAAAATAAGAACATTTTCTACAGAAATAAAATTTTGATAAAATTTTCGATAGAAATAAAATAAAAAATATAAAAATAAAATTTTGACAAAATTTTCTATAAAAATAAAATTTTGACAAAATTTTCTATAAAAATAAAATTTTGACAAAATTTTCTATAAAAATAAAATTTTGACAAAATTTGCTATAAAAATACAATTTTTAGAACATTTTCTATAGAAATAAAATTTTGACAAAATTTTCTATAAAAATAAAATTTTGACAGAATTTTCTATAGAAATAAAATGTTGACAAAATTTTCTATAGAAATAAAATTTTGACAAAATTTTCTACAGAAATAAAATAAAAAATATAAAAATAAAATTTTGACAAAATTTTCTATAAAAATAAAATTTTGACAAAATTTTCTATAAAAATAAAATTTTGACAAAATTTTCTATAAATATAAAATTTTCTATAAATATAAAATTTTGACAAACATTTCTATAAAAATAAAATTTTGACAAAATTTTCTATAAAAATAAAATTTTGACAAAATTTTCTATAGAAATAAAATTTTGACAAATTTGCTACAGAAATGAAATTTTGACTATGTTTTCTATAGAAATAAAATTTTGACAAAATTTTCTATAGAAATAAAATTTTGACAAAATTTTCTATAAAAATAAAATTTTGACAAAATTTTCTATAAAAATAAAATTTTGACAAAATTTTCTATAGAAATAAAATTTTGACTATGTTTTCTATAGAAATAAAATTTTGACAAAATTTTCTATAGAAATAAAATTTTGACAAAATTTTCTATAGAAATAAAATTTTGACAAAATTTTCTATAGAAATAAAATTGTGACAAATTTTTCTACAGAAATAAAATTTTGACAAAATTTTCTATAAAAATAAAATTTTGACAAAATTTTCTATAAAAATAAAATTTTAACAAAATATTCTATAAAAATAAAATTTTGGCAAAATTTGCTATAAAAATAAAATTTTGACAAAATTTCTACAGAAATAAAATTTTGACAAAATTTTCTATAGAAATAAAATTTTGACAAAATTTTCTATAAAAATAAAATTTTGACAAATTATTCTTCAGAAATAAAATTTTGACAAAATTTTCTACAGAAATAAAATTTTGACTATGTTTTCTATAAAAATAAAATTTTGACAAAATTTTGTATAGAAATAAAATTTTGACAAAATTTTCTATAAAAATAAAATTTTGACAAATTTTTCTACAGAAATAAAATTTTGACAAAATTTTCTATAATAATAAAATTTTGACAAAATTTTCTATAAAAATAAAATTTTGACAAAATTTTCAATAAAAAAAAAATTTTGACAAAATTTTCTATAGAAATAAAATTTTGACAAAATTTTCTATAGAAATAAAATTTTGACAAAATTTTCTATAGAAATAAAATTTTGACAAATTTTCTACAGAAATAAAATTTTGACTATGTTTTCTATAGAAATAAAATTTTGACAAAATTTTCTATAGAAATAAAATTTTGACAAAATTTTCTATAGAAATAAAATTGTGACAAATTTTTCTACAGAAATAAAATTTTGACAAAATTTTCTATAAAAATAAAATTTTGACAAAATTTTCTATAAAAATAAAATTTTAACAAAATTTTCTATAAAAATAAAATTTTGGCAAAATTTGCTATAAAAATAAAATTTTGACAAATTTTCTACAGAAATAAAATTTTGACAAAATTTTCTATAGAAATAAAATTTTGACAAAATTTTCTATAAAAATAAAATTTTGACAAATTTTTCTTCAGAAATAAAATTTTGACAAAATTTTCTACAGAAATAAAATTTTGACTATGTTTTCTATAAAAATAAAATTTTGACAAAATTTTGTATAGAAATAAAATTTTGACAAAATTTTCTATAAAAATAAAATTTTGACAAATTTTTCTACAGAAATAAAATTTTGACAAAATTTTCTATAATAAAATTTTGACAAAATTTTCTATAAAAATAAAATTTTGACAAAATTTTCAATAAAAAAAAATTTGACAAAATTTTCTATAGAAATAAAATTTTGACAAAATTTTCTATAGAAATAAAATTTTGACAAAATTTTCTATAGAAATAAAATTTTGACAAAATTTTCTATAGAAATAAAATTTTTACAAAATTTTCTATAGAAATAAAATTTTGACAATTTTTCTACAGAAATAAAATTTTGACTATGTTTTCTATAGAAATAAAATTTTGACAAAATTTTCTATAGAAATAAAATTTTGACAAAATTTTCTATTGAAAAAAAAGTTGACAAAATTTTCTACAGAAATAAAATTTTGATAAAATTTTCGATAGAAATAAAATAAAAAATATAAAAATAAAATTTTGACAAAATTTTCTATAAAAATAAAATTTTGACAAAATTTTCTATAAAAATAAAATTTTGACAAAATTTGCTATAAAAATACAATTTTGAGAACATTTTCTATAGAAATAAAATTTTGAAAAAATTTTCTACAGAAATAAAATTTTGACAGAATTTTCTATAGAAATAAAATGTTGACAAAATTTTCTATAGAAATAAAATTTTGACAAAATTTTCTACAGAAATAAAATAAAAAATATAAAAATAAAATTTTGACAAAATTTTCTATAAAAATAAAATTTTGACAAAATTTTCTATAAAAATAAAAATAAGAACATTTTCTATAGAAATAAAATTTTGACAAAATTTTTTGTTTGGTAAAATTTTTATCCATATTTTGGTAGATTATGTTTGGCTCGAGTGGCAATCGTGGATGCAATACTGTGAATGTGTACATCAAATTTCACCGATTCTATATTCTATTAGCCATATGATTCCATTCTATTCCTTCTGCAGCCAACCACACTTAATGTTGGCAATCCATTTTACAAGGAATCAGGTTTATATTCTCTAGAGTATTACGATAAACAGCTTCATTTTAGCATCTACCCGTTGACACCCAGTGTAGCATGGTTTCATGGCAATATGAGTTTTTTTTTTTCATTTTCATTCAAACTTTTACTCGTGCGTGTTTCTTCATTTTCAAATAAATCTCTGTTTGGTAAGAGTTCAACACAAAAGTGTTATTTTTTCAGTATTATTTGCACAAATACCTCAAGGTGATTTGTTTCCTTCTTCGGATGTTGAGGTCACATCTATCGTCACATTTCACATGGATAAGCTTGTAGAACAATGCTCTGGTGTGGTAGATTTTTTCATTTGATTGTGATGATGCATAGATATTGAAGGATATGGAATACAAAAAAGAAAATAGGAGCATTTACTTCTTGCATTTCCAGAGCCAAAAGATTTTAAAGGATTTCCAATGAAGTCCATAAAGATTTAAATCGAAACGAAATAAATCGGTAAAAGAGGTAAAACTTTTGTTAAAAGCCGACTTAAGATATGGAAATACTAATGGTAATACTAAATGAAAACAAAAAAACACGACCGAGTCCAAAGATTTTGTCTTTACATTAATTATTTGGTATTGATTCCGAGCCAAAGAAAGCGGAAAATTGAAGTAAGGATACTTTTAGGACATAATTCTCTTTTAAATGTGAGTTTTGCGTAGTTCATTTTAGGAAACAAATTTTAATTTATTCGTCTTTTGAACTTTTTTCTTCATGTGCTATCAAAGTCATTTAAAAACGTGTTAACGACAACCTCAATTTTTAAATTCGTCTTCAAGTAGAAATTATGTTATGTCTTTAGAATAAAGTTTTGAAAACACGTCCAAATTTTGAACGCTTTTTTCCTTTGTCTTCAAGATGCAAAAGGACAACAAATTTAAAGACTATATCATTAATTTTGAAGATTTTTATACTTTCCACCATAGAATGGGAGGTATATTAACTTTGTCATTCCGTGTGTAACACATCAAAATATTGCTCTAAGACCCCATAAAGTATATATATTCTGGGTCGTGGTGAAATTCTGAGTCGATCTAAGCATGTCCATTCGTCCGTCCGTTCGTCTGTTGAAATCACACGAACTTCCGAACGAAACAAGCTATGGACTTGAAACTTGGCACAAGTAGTTGTTATTGATGTAGGTCGGATGGTATTGCAAATGGGCCATACCGGACCACTTTTACGTATAGCCCCCATATAAACCGACGCTCAGATTTGGCTTGCGGAGCCTCTTGGAGGAGCAAATTTCATCCGATCCGGCCGAAATTTGGTATATGGTGTAAGTATATAGTCTCTAACAACCATGCAAAAATTGATCCACATCGGTCCATAATTATATATAGCCCCCATATAAACCGATCCCCCGATTTGGCTTACGGAGCCTCTTGCAGGAGCAAATTTCATCCGATCTGGCTGAAATTTGGTACATGGTGTTAGTATATGGTCTCTAACAACCATGCAAAAATTGGTCCACATCGGTTCATAATTATATATAGCCCCCATATAAACTGATCCCCAGATTTGACCTCCGGAGCCTCATGGTTAGGTTAGGTTATGTGGCAGCCCGATGTATCAGGCTCACTTAGACTATTCAGTCCATTGTTATACCACAGTGGTGAACTTCTCTCTTATCACTGAGTGCTGCCCGATTCCATGTTAAGCTCAATGACAAGGGACCTCCTTTTTATAGCCGAGTCCGAACGGCGTTCCACATTGCAGTGAAACCACTTAGAGAAGCTTTGAAACCCTCAGAAATGTCACCAGCATTACTGAGGTGGGATAATCCACCGCTGAAAAACTTTTTGGTGGTTGTTTGGCGTAGCAGGAATCGAACCCACGACCTTGTGTATGCAAGTCGGGCATGCTAACCATTGCACCACGGTGGCTCCCATGGATGTGCAATATTCATCCGATTCGGTTGAAATTTGGTACGTGGTGTTAGTATATGGTCTCTAACAACCATGCCACAATTGATCCATATCGGTCTATAGTTATATATAGCCGATCCCCCAAAATAATCTACCATAATTTTATTTCTATAGAAAATTTTGTCAAAATTTTATTACTATAGAAAATGTTGTCAACATTTTATTACTATATAAATTTTGTCAAAATTTTATTACTATACAAAATTTTGTCAAGATTTTATTTCTATAGAAAATTTTGTCAAAATTTTATTTCCATATAAAAATTTGTCAAACTGAATTATATTCATATTAAACGGGCTTTTTTTGTTTAATATATACCCCGTATGGACTAATTTACAATTGAGAAGACGGTGTTAAGAAGTTTTAAGATATCTTGCCATCGGCAAGTGTTACTGCAACCTAAGTAATTCAGTTGTGGATGACAGTCTTTAGTACAAGTTTCTATACAATCCATAGTGGAGGGTACATAAGATTCGGCCTGGCCGAACTTACGGCCTTGCTCTTTTGTTTTCTTGAATTTCTTCGAAAATTTTAAACTTTTATCACCAAAAAAATTCGTTTGTTACAAAATTTTTAATTTTTTTTTAATAAAAAAAATATTTTTGAACCAACAGGAATAAAAACCCGACTTATTTTTATATATTAGATTATTACTATATAGTCTGAAATATTACAAGGAATATACCTAACGTAGTTATATTCCTTGCAATGATGAATGACTTTCTTCATGTGTAGCTCTTTTGGTCCTTCTCTACATGCATATAGGAGATGACTCCCTATGAATTTCCTGTAACCATGAAAGCTAAAATTTATACTCGTTAATTTATTATGCTAGCCGCAGTATTGATTATAACCTTTCGAACAAACAGTTAAGCGATCCTTTACGACCCTTTTTTCTATAAAGTTCACCGCTAGTCAATGCATGTTTCACGAAAATAATTGAAATTGGTAAAATGGCGAGGAAAATTAAAAAAAAAATATCCAATGAGTAACGAGTTTTCTTTTTTTTTGTTTTTTTTTTTTTTTTAATAGAGAAACGCATGGGTTATATTGATTCAAATAGCTCTTTGAACAATTAGTGGAAAATTCTCTTGTTTTTTTTTTTTTTTTGGTTTGAGAATTATTAACGAGCTTCGAACTTCCCTAAATTATTAATGGACTTGTAAAGGATAAAAATAGTGAAAAATTAAAAAAAACTGATTTCGTTGGATTTATGTTTTACTTCGCTGAATGGAATGGACAAAAACTTTTAAATGACTAATAAATTGCCTGTGGATAAAATTAAATAAAATGCTTTATTAATTATAGTTAAATATGTTCGAACAAATTAACAACCAGTCAGGAAGCATGACGTCGGTAAACTGGAAAAAAATGTATAGTCAAAAATGAAGTGAAACCATCAGAAAAATATTTACGTTAAGTTTAGAAAACTATTCTCTAAACTGCATAGTACAAATGCACTTATAAACAAGTATATATGGCCGTAAGTTCGGCCAGGCCGAATCTTATGTACTCTCCACCATTAATTGCGTAGAAACTTCTACGAAAGACTGTCATCCACAATCGAATTACTTGGGTTGTGGTATCTTAAAACTTCTTAACACCGTTTTCTAAATTGTGAGTTAGTCCATACGTGGTATATATTAGCCAAAAAATTATGTATAGGTAAGTCTACAAATAATTACGAATCGATATGGACTTTTGCACGGTACGTAGATAGCCAGAATTGAAATATGGGGGTCGCTTATATGGGGGCTATATAGAATTATGAACTTGATATGGACCAATTTTTGTGTGATTGGGGATCGATTTATCTGACGGCTATATATAACTATAGACCGATATGGACCTAGATAGGCATGGTTGTTAACGGCCATATACTAGCACAATGTACCAAATTTCAATAGACTCGGATGAAATTTGCTCCTCTAAGAGGTTCCAAAACCAAATCTCGGGGGTTTATATGGGGGCTATATATGATTATGGACTGATATGGACCACTTTTGGCATGGTTGTTATATATCATATACTACCACCACGTACCAAATTTCAACCAGATCGGATGAATTTTGCTTCTCCAAAAGGCACTGGAGGTCAAATGTGGTGATCGGTTTATATGGGGGCTATATATAATTATAGACCGATGTGGACCAATTTTTGCATGGTCATTAGAGACCATATACTGACACCACGTACCAAATTTCAATTACATCGGGTGAAGTTTGCTCCTCTAAGAGGCGCCGGAGGTCAAATCTGGGGATCGGATCATAATATAACATTAACAGCGTATATATTGTCTAAATGTTCCAGTGTTGCCAGTGTTGGGGATTTTTCCCCAAATTGGGGATATTTTTTCGTGAATGGGGGCGACATTTTTGAGTTGGGGATTTGGGGATTTGACGGGGAATTTACATAAATTTGGGGATTTTTGTGGGGATTTTTTCGAGAAATCAGTTTAATCTTTTTTAACAAAATGTTTTTCTATAGGACATTTTGTCAAAATTCTATTTCTATGGACAATTTTGCCAAAATTTTATTTCTATAGAAAGTTTTGTCAAAAATTTATTTTTATAGAAAATTTTGTCAAAATTTTATTTCTATAGAAAATTTTGTCAAAATTTTATTTCTATAGAAAATTTTGTCAAAATTTTATTTCTATAGAAAATTTTGTCAAAATTTTATTGTTATAGAAAATTTAGTCAAAATTTTATTTATATAGAAATTTTTTTCAAAATTTTATTTCTATAGAAAATTTTGTCAAAATTTTATTTCTATAGGAAGATTTGTCAAAATTTTATTTCTATAGAAAATTTTGTCAAAATTTTATTTCTATAGAAAATTTTGTCAAAATTTTATTTCTATAGAAAATTTTGTCAAAATTTTATTTCTATAGAAAACATAGTCAAAATTTTATTTCTATACAAAATTATGTTAAAATTTTATTTCTATACAAAATTATGTTAAAATTTTATTTCTATAGAAAATTTTGTCAAAATTTTATTTCTATAGGAAGATTTGTCAAAATTTTATTTCTATAGAAAATTTTGTCAAAATTTTATTTCTGTAGAAAAATTTGTCAAAATTTTATTTTTATAGAAAATTTTGTCAAAATTTTATTTCTATAGAAAATTTTGTCAAAATTTTATTTCTATAGAAAATTTTGTCAAAATTTTATTTCTATAGAAAACATAGTCAAAATTTTATTTCTATACAAAATTATGTTAAAATTTTATTTCTATACAAAATTATGTTAAAATTTTATTTCTATAGAAAATTTTGTCAAAATTTTATTTCTATAGAAAATTTAGTCAAAATTTTATTTATATAGAAATTTTTTTCAAAATTTTATTTCTATAGAAAATTTTGTCAAAATTTTATTTCTATAGGAAGATTTGTCAAAATTTTATTTCTATAGAAAATTTTGTCAAAATTTTATTTCTGTAGAAAAATTTGTCAAAATTTTATTTTTATAGAAAATTTTGTCAAAATTTTATTTCTATAGAAAATTTTGTCAAAATTTTATTTCTATACAAAATTATGTTAAAATTTTATTTCTATAGAAAATTTTGTCAAAATTTTATTTCTATAGAAAATTTAGTCAAAATTTTATGTCTATAGAAATTTTTTTCTATAGAAAAGTTTGTCAACATTTTATTTCTATAGAAAATTTTGTCAAAATTTTATTTCTATAGAAAATTTTGCCAAAAATTTATTTCTATAGAAAATTTTGTCAAAATTTTATTTCTATAGAATATTTTATAATTTTTTTGTTGTATAAAGTTTTGTCAAAATTTTATTTCTATAGAAAATTTTGTCAAAATTTTATTTCTATAGAAAATTTTGTCAAAATTTTATTTCTATAGAAAATTTTGTCAAAATTTTATTTCTACAGAAAATTTTGTAAATTTTTTTTTGTATAAAGTTTTGTCAAAATTGTATTTTTATATATAACATTTTGTCAACAACATTTTTTTATATAGACAATTTTCGCAAATTTAGTTTTCTATATTCATTCATAAATACGAGCAACTCCAAACTCGCATTTTCATGTCTCCAGCATTTGGAAGACAATCACCAGTCTCTTGGTATAGTGGTTCGAAATCTTAAACTTATTGCAACTTGCTGGATTATTATTACTGATTTTCTACAGCAGAGCCTTTTGCTTTATTTTGTTTTCAAAAAAATTGTCAAAAATGTATTGGGGATTTTTGTGAGGAATTTAAATTTAAATTGGGGATTTTTGGGGACGAAAACATCATAATTTGGCGACAAGAGCCAGAAAAATACTGGCAACACCGAAATGTTCATATATTTTATAGAAAAATTCATTAATTTATAAAAATGTACAAATTTTTTTATATACTCCTTTCATATTTTTCGGTGTGTTCCATATTCCTTATCAACATCCTTTAATTGAAAAATTGTAATACTTGAAACTAATTCTCCGTTGTTATATAAAAAATTGTAATACTTGAAACTAATTCTCCGTTGTTATATAAAATCTACAATTTCAGATAAATTGGATCCAAATGCCGAGTTTGGATGTCTGAAATTTTCGTTTTAAAGTGTTATAAACTAGCATATATTTCTCTTCACCAATTTACAATATATACGAGTTCACCCCATTACAATTAATGTAAATTACATACCGTTACATCTACATGTCTACTGTATATGTATATGTATGTGTAATTTAGTATTCAAGCATAATGTCAATGAGATGCATGCGTTGTTTCCTGTATTTCTTCTCAACACGTAGGTTAAACACACACAAATGGAAATGTGTAACCACCATCACTCTGGAAAAAGTGAAAGAGTTGATCCATAAAGGGTGGCATAACTCCTCCTTTCTGGTGTTGGCTTTGTGGGTTTCATCCAAACCCCATCTATTGGTGTTGGAGTTTATTTTTCTTTTCTTTGAATATAACTGACAACTTTATTGCTTACTGTCCCTTCAAATGGATACTCCAGTGCTCATCAAAAGCAACAGCAATGATGATGACACGCACACACACACACATACACACACATACTTTAACTATACCCATGGACATAATGAACACTGACATTAAAGGATTCAATGTGACACAGTGGTTTTTGGCAAATAAATTATGGTCGTTCATTACAGAGAAATCTCTCAAACTTGGAAACTCTGATAACCGGAAATCTCTCAAAAACGGACAATTGTTGAGAGGCCTTTATTATGTAAATATGTTACACTGAAAGAAGAGTTTTCTTTTCTGAGGAACGAAATTTTGGACAAGCAAAGTTTTCTGTTGTCGCTAAAAAATTTTCTTTAAATGTAAATTAAAAATTTTAGAGACAATCGTTGAATCGCTTATCATAAATTCGGATTAATTTGATTTAAACGAAAATACTTTATACGCAAAGTGAATTTCGTTTGTCTAAATTTTCGTTCCGGAGGAAAGTATTTTTTCTTTGGGTGTACATAAAAGTAACCCCTCATAACTAGTTAGACATTTCCCAAATATGAGACCGTGGTATAGACTTCTGAGAGTTTTCACTGTAGTTGATTTGACTCGATTCGAAAAGTCGCAAATAGAAAATAGATTAGCCGAATTTTAAACAAAACAACACCTTGGATTGCGTAGAAAGTTCTACTAGGCTAGGTTAGATTATATGGCAGCCCGATGTATCAGGCTCACTTATACTATTCAGTCCATTCACACAAAAAAAATTTTTTCTGATTCAATCACGAAATTAATTGATCCAATTAATTTTTTAATTGAAATGTCTTCAATCACGAAAATGATAGTATCAATCACAGTTTTAATTGGGCATAGAAAAAATTCTTGATTAAAAAATTAATTGATTTCATTACCAAATTTCAATTAATTTTTTAATTGATTCAATTAAAAATTTAATTGATATTGATTGCAAAACTCAATTAATTTAGTAATTAAAAAAAGGTAACTATTTTCAATTACATTCTGAATTGGCTTAGAAATTTTATTTGGATTAACAATTGATTGTTTGAAAAAAAATTTAATTAAAAATTAAAAAAAAAAATTTCATCACTTTTTTAATTGACTTAGTCTTCCGAATTTGATTAAAAGTTAATTGTATCAATTAACTTTTTAATTAAAAATTTTAAAATTTTCAATCATTGGCTTAATTAACTTAATGTTTCTATCTTGATTAAAAAGTTAATTGTACCAATTAATTTATTAATTGAACAAAATTTCAACTTCAATTAACTTTTTAATTGGAAATATTTTGGTGATATTTTTTTCTGTGTTGTGATACCACAGTGGTGGACTTCTCTCTTATCACTGAGTGCTGCCCGATTCCATGTTAAGCTCAATGACAAGGGACCTCCTTTTTATAGCCGAGTCCGAACGGAGTTCCACATTGCAGTGAAACCACTTAGAGAAGCTTTGAAACCCTCAGAAATGTCACCAGCATTACTGAGGTGGGATAATCCACCGCTGAAAAACTTTTTGGTGTTCGGTCGTAGCAGGAATCGAACCCACGACCTTGTGTATCCAAGGCGGGCATGCTTAACCATTGCACCACGGTGGGTCCCAAAAAAAAAGTTCTACTAAAAACAGTCATCCTCACTCGAATTACTTGAGTTGTGGCAACATTTGGCGATGACAAGGTATCTTAAATCTTTTTAATATTAATTTTATTATTAGACAAAATTTGATATAGAAATAAAATTTTGGCAAAAAAAAATATCAATGCAAAAATTCAAAATTTTCAAAAAAATCGTATTTTATAATGCACCTTTTCCGCCAGAAAAGTATAAAACAAATAAAAGTATAAAAAACTTCTCTTCATGGTCGTATAGACGATACTCTAACGTAAGTAATAAGACCAACTAGAAGAAAAACGACCGAAACTTGACAAAGTTATAAGCATTGAGTGAACAAATCCGATGGCAAATCATGCAAATATGAGCCAATCACACACACAAAAATTTCTCTCGGCCACAGAGAAATGCATTTTTTTTTAATGGTTATACCACTTAAGTTATAACAGATCCAATTATGCACGATTATTCCTTATCTTACTGCCTTTCATTTAAGTACCAACAACGTTATAATCGGACTTTTCTGACTTGAGATATATTGTGTTTAGTGAAAAAAGTGCGAAAATTTAAAAATAACAGGATATCTCAAAAACTGTTCCATAAAAAAAAAATTTAATTTTTTTCGAATTGAGCAGCTCAAAATACATAGTTGATTTTCATCAAGTGTACATGATCTTTTTTTTGTAAACTAGTGTTATCAGAAAAGTTTTCTATAGAAATAAAATTTTGACAAAATTTTCTATAGAAATAAAATTTTGACAAAATTTTCTATAGAAATAAAATTTTGGCAAAATTTGCTATAGAAATAAAATTTTGACAAAATTTTCAATAGAAATAAAATTGTGACAAAATTTTCTATAGAAATAAAATTTTGACAAAATTTTCTATAGAAATAAAATTTTGACAAAATTTTCTATAGAAATAAAATTTTGACAAAATTTTCTATAGAAATAAAATTTTGACAAAATTTTCTATAGAAATAAAATTTTGGCAAAATTTGCTATAGATTATTTTTGCCACGAGTAGCAACCGTGGTCTGAGACAAAATTTCGATGTGTTTCAAACGAAATGACAGAGTGGGGTGGGAGGGTATAAGAAAACTCAAAGATTATTTCAAGGCTATCAAATACAATGGCTAAAAAAGTAGATTTGTAGTTTTTTGTTTACAAAAAGTTTTTTGACTCGATTAAAAAAAAAATGATTAAAATTTGATTTTGAAGATTGCCAAAAGTCGATTTCGATTTTGTTTTTACAATAACTCGGTTAGTCGACTTAGTAACTTGATTTAAAAGAAATTAAAGGTCGTTTAGTCAATTTTAAAGATTACAAAATACAATCAATTTGACTACATTATTTTTTTATACCCACCACTATAGAATGGTGACGGGGGTATAATAAGTTTGTCAATCCGTTTGTAACACATCGAAATATCGATTTCCGACTATATAAAGTATATATATTCTTGATCAGGGAGAAATTCTAAGACGATATAAGCATGTCCGTCTGTCTGTCTGTTGTAATCACGCTACAGCCTGCAATAATGGCGCTATCGTCCTGAAATTTGGCACAGATTCGTCTTTTGTTTGCAGGCAGGTCAAGTTCGAAGAAGGCCTATATCGGTCCAAGTTTTGATATAGTCCCCATATAAACCGACCTTCCGATTTGGGGTCTTGGGCTTATAAAAACTGTAGTTTTTATCCAATTTGCCTGAAATTGTAGGACCATCAAAAAGTGTTCCGAAAATGGTGCCTATCGGTCCATGTTTTGGTATAGCCCCCATATAGACCGATTTCACGATTATGCTTCTTGGGCGTGAGAAAGTGAATTTTCTATCCGTGTGTCGAAAATGGTGAGCACCGGTCCATGTTTTGATATAGGCCCCATATAGACCGATCTCCCGATTTTACTTCTTGGGCTTCTAGAATCCGTAGTTTTTATCCAATTTGCCTGAAATTGGAAATCTACAGGTATTCTAGGACCATAAAGGGGTGTGCCGAATATATTGAGTATCGGTACAGTTTTTGATATTATAAACCGGCCCTCCGATTTGCGGTCGAGATTCTAGAACTACAATTAAATGTGCTGATTACTATGTGTATCTTTCCATGTTTTGGTATAGCCCCCATTACACCGAACTCCCGATTTAACTCCTAGGGTTTCTAGAAATTGTAGTTTTTATCCGATTTGCCACAAATTTCAAATATACTGGCATTTTAGACCCATAACAAAGTGTATATGATTTAGTTTTATCGGTCCATTTGATAAGGCCTCCATATAGACCGATTTCACTTATTGAGGGTATAGAAGGCGCACTGATCATGTAAATTGATTGAAACTGAATGCAAAATTTCCAGATTTTACTTCTTGTAGTCATTTAAATAATTGGGATGAAAATTCAAAGATTTTAGATTTCAAATCAATGCATTATTTCAACATGTTCTTGCACTTTCAAGAGATGTTTATGATTCCTCTAAAACTCAAACAAAAAATAGGTAAAATCTTTACATTTATCTGTGGGAAGCGTACTGGTTGAACTGATCTGCTTGGAAAAATATCTGTCATCAAACCCCCCTGAAATTTTCAAAGAAAACTATTGTATTTGATTCATGGTGGTGGGTATTTAAGATTCGGCCCGGCCGAACTTACTACTGTATATACTTGCTTTTTTTTGAAAATAAAAAAAACGGTCGATTTCGATATTTTTGTTTTGATAAAAAGTTTTCTACTACAAACATCAAAAGGTTGTTTTGTTGAATTTGAAGATTACAAAAATTCGTCTTCTTTTTTCGACTAAACAGTCGATTTGATTCAATTTCCCAAAAATATAAAAAGTCGATTATTCGAATTTAAATAATAAAAAAATCGATTGTTTTGACAATGCGGCGTCTAGGTGCTCCAGAAGTAAAATAGGTGGATCGGTCTATATGGGGAATATATCAAACAATAACGTATCTTTTCAAGGCTATCAGATACGATTAACCCTGTTAGTAGCCCTAGTAGAATATATTTCCAATAATTTTTCTATTCCAAAGTCACTGTCAGTGGACGAATGCCTCATTTCAAAGTCCTCAATTTCGTTGTTCATGTTGTTACACTTGCCTCATTTGTCATTCCTACATGCAATCAAAAGGAAGAAGATGAATCAACTGGTGTATTCAGTGTCATCAAGCATTCACTACAGCCTTAAACATTATCATCATTAACAGCACAATAATTGTCATCATCATCCTCATGATCCAGCAAAATGGCTAAACCAAGTCTCCTCGACGTACATTTCATAAACTCAACATAGTCTTTTTCAACCACCATTTTGTTTAAAGCTCCATAAGAGTGTTAAACACAGCCGGGATATGACGGTCACAAATTGTTTTCTTTTTGCTCCTTGGTGGCGTATTTGCTCCTTCTCATATTCATTGTGTACATCATCTTTTCGTTGCATCATTTTTAATACTCCTTTGAGAGAGAGAGAGAGAGAGAGAGGGATAGGTACCATAAAATAAATTAACTCATTTGGCAGTGGTTCCTTAGCTCCTTCATTTACATAGTAGGAGAAAATTAGTCATAATCTCACTAAATACTTGCAATGATCCAAGCACCGCGTTGCACTGGTGATAGTGTCAATGAAATCGCTTTTGAATTTAATGAGGAAATGGCAAGAGCCATAACACCTAGGATCTACTTCAAATGTATTCAGCGTTACTTATGGGGATGGACCGAACAAACAGCTTTAAGGAAATTTTATTTTGTTAAAACTTATTAAAGAATGTTGGCTCATGGATAGTGACTGATAAGTATTGCAATCTACTGCAGGTAGCTATACTTTCTAAGCCGGTCGTCTGACATTTGACAGATTTATTCCACAGAAAAACAATTTTTTTTTCTAATTGATCACGAAATCAATTTTTTAATTGAAATGTCTTCAATTACAAAAACGGTAGTATCAATTGGGCAAAAACAAAAAAAAAATACTTTTTAATTAATTTTTTTTTTAAATTTTTATTTTAATTATATCCTGCACCACACTGTGGAACAGGGTATTATAAGTTAGTGCATATGTTTGCAACACCTAGAAGGAGACGAGATAGACACATGGTGTCTTTGGCAAAAATGCTCAGGGTGGGATCCTGAGTCGATATAGCCATGTCCGTCTGTCCGTAAATACATTTTTGCAAGCAAAGGCTAGGTCGCAGTTTTAGTCCAATCGACTTCAAATTTGGCACCACAAGTACGTGTTTTGGATCAGAATAGAATCCTATTGATTTTAGAAGAAATCGGTTCAGATTTAGATATAGCTCCCATATATACCTTTCGCCCGATATTGACTTATTGGCCCCAGAAGCCAGAGTTTTACCCTAATTTGCTTAAAATTTTGCACAAGAAGAACAATTAGTACTATAGTAAAGTGTGCCAAATTTTATTGGAATCGGTTCAGATTTAGATATAGCTCCCATATATATCGTTCGCCCGATTTACACTCATATGACCACAGTGGCCAATCTTTTACTCCGATTTAATTGAAATTTTGCACAGACAGTAGAATTAGCATTGTAGCTATGCGCGTCAAATTTGGTTGAAGTCGGTTCAGATTTAGATATATCTCCCATATATAGCTTTCGCCCGATTTACACTCATATGACCACAGTGGCCTATGTTTTACTCCGATTTAGTTGAAATTGTGCACAGGGAGTAGAATTAGCATTGTAGCTATACGTGCCAGATTTGGTTGAAATCGGTTCAGATTTAGATATAGCTCCCATATATATGTTTTTCTGATTTCGACAAAAATGGTCAAAATACCAACATTTTCGAAAAGTTGTAAAAATTACTCTAATTTTCCTAAACTTCTAATATATATCGAGTGATAAATCATAAATAAACTTTTGCGAAGTTTCCTTAAAATTGCTTCAGATTTAAATGTTTCCCATATTTTTTTACTAACATTGTGTTCCACCCTAGTGCATTAGCCGACTTAAATTTTGAGTCTATAGATTTTGTAGAAGCCTATCAAATTCTGTCCACATCGAGTGATATTTAAATGTATGTATTTGGGACAAACCTTTATATATATCCCCCAACACATTTAACGGATGTGATATGGTATCGAAAATTTAGATCTACAAAGTGGTGCAGGGTATAATATGGTCGGCCCCGCCCGACTTTAGACTTTCCTTACCTGTTTTTACTTAAAAAAGTCTGGCAGAAGCCTGTAGAAAAATCATAAAATTATGTACCAACAATCCTCAACTTTCTATTTTCAAAAAATCGGCCAAAAGGGAACCCCTCTCTTTCGGTCCTCCCCGACCAGATATCGTAAACTCACGTACCCTATATTCACTTCACTTCCCCTTTCCCAACCAGACATTTGGAAAATAAAGTTGTCGTTAACTTGTTTTTAAAGGACTTTGATAGCATATGAAGAAAAAACAAGTATAAACGGCCGTAAGTTCGGCCAGGCCGAAGCTTATGTACCCTCCATCATGGATTGCGTAGAAACTTCTTCTAAACACAGCCATCCACAATCGAATTACTTAAGTTGCGGTAACGCTTGCCGATGGTAAGGTATCTTAAAACCTCCTAACACCATCTTCTAAATTGTATGTAAGTCCATACGTGGTATATATTAAATCAAAAAGATCGATCCAATACGTATATAATTCAGTTTGACAAAGTAAAGAGATAAAATTTTAACAAAATTTTCTATAGAAATAAAATTTTCACAAAATTTTCTATAGAAATAAACTTTTGACAAAATTTTCTATAGAAATAAAATCTTGGTAGATTATTTTTGGCTCGAGTGGCAACCATGATTTTGAACCGAATAAAATTTGAACAAAATTTTCTATAGAAATAAAATTTTGACAATGATGAAAATTTTATTATGAATCGAATAAAATTTTAACAAAATTTTCTCTAGAAATAAAATTTTGACAAAATTTTCTATAGAAATAAAATTTTGATAGACTATTTTTGGCTCTAGTGGCAACCATGATTATGAACCGATATGGACCAATTTTTGTGTGATTGGACCAATTTTGGTATGGTTGTTAGCGACCATATACTACCACCACGTTCCCAATTTGAACCGGATCGGATGAATTTTGCTCCTCCAAGAGGTTCCGGAGGTCAAATCTGGAGAACGTTTTATATGGGGGCTATATATAATTATGGACCGATATGGACCAATTCTGGCACGCTTGTTAAAGATCATATACTAACACCATGTTCCAAATTACAACCGGATTGGATGAAATTTGCTTCTCTTTGAGGCTTCGCAAGCCAAATCTGGAGATCGGTTTATATGGGTCTATATATAATTATGGACCGATGTGGACCAATTTTTGCATGGTTGTTAGAGACCATATACCAACATCATGTGCCGAATTTCAGCCGGATCGGATGAAATTTGCTTCTCTTTGAGGCTCCGCAAGCCAAATCTGGTGATCGGTTTATATGGGGGCTATATATAATTATGGACCGATGTGGACCAATTTTTGCATGGTTGTTAGAGACCATATACTAACACCATGTACCAAATTTCAGCCGGATCGGATGAAATTTGCTTCTCTTTGAGGCTCCGCAAGCCAAATCTGGGGATTGGTTTATATGGGGGCTATATATAATTATGGACCGATGTGGACCAATTTTAGCATGGTTGTTAGAGACCATATACCAACACCATGTACCAAATTTCAGCCGGATCGGATGAAATATGCTTCTGTTAGAGGCTCCACAAGCCAAATCTGAGGGTCCCTTTATATGGGGGCTATACGTAAAAGTGGACCGATATGGCCCATTTTCGATACCATCCGACCTACATCGATAACAACTACTTGTGCCAAGTTTCAAGTCGATAGCTGGTTTCGTTCGGAAGTTAGCGTGATTTCAACAGACGGACGGACGGACGGACGGACATGCTTAGATCGACTCAGAATTTCACCACGACCCAGAATATATATACTTTATGGGGTCTTAGAGCAATATTTCGATGTGTTACAAACGGAATGACAAAGTTAATATACCCCCATCCTACACACAGAAAACAAATTTGTTGTGCCAACCAATTTTTTGCCAAACAAATTATTTGGTCCCATCTACTATCAGAATATAACCGACAAATTTTGTTGAAGCAACCAATTGTTGTCTAACACAACAGTATATAAAATAGTTTAAAGAACTACATTTTGGGCACATTAATAGTCTAATTGGCAATCACAACCAATAAAATTGCATTCGTTTGTTAAAACAACTAACTATTTGCCCGATAACCAATGCTTGCGAATTTAAAGAAAAAATCCGTTGGAATCATTTAGTTTTTATTTTATTATATATTAATGTATATTGTAGTTATTGTTTAAAAAGGATCTTGTAAAAAGCCTTTTATGAAGGGTAAAAGATAACCCCATGAAATAGCTAAGGTGGAGATTTGCAAAATCTTCAAAAGCACAATCAAATATTTCCAGTTGTTGTTGTAGTACCATATTATCATCATTGGAAGCATCCCATAGCAAATGAATAACATGGATTTTCCCAACTTCCGCCAATTCTCACGCCCATACATTAACTTTGTTAGTTCGACCACTCACAATCACGTGATCAATTTTCAGTGTGACTTGGGATTCAATCAGACTCATGAAATTTTTCTTATATATCGGCAGCAGGGGAAAGTTGAGATTTTGAGACCGATGATGAGGCAGACAAACCTTATATTTACCTTTCCCAACCTCGGTAATGGTCACATTTGCTAAGATATCTCTACATATGTTATGGAAATTAAGAGAAATGGTGAAGAGTGAGTTGCAATTTGATGTTCATCTTACTTACCTTGAAAAAAAAAATCTAACTTGATTTTTAAAATTTTATGTAATTAATGAAACAAAAGATTATTTGTTGTCATATATGTAGTCCATAGTAACAAGTTCCCTTTATAACTATCAAATCTGTTAATACAACCAACTTATTGGCCAGACAGACTTTCTGTTGGCTTTGGTGACACATTGGCAAAACAAATTAGTTATCACAACAATATGGAATAAATTGAAATGGTTGCTTACTTCAATATATAAATAACGACCAATATTTGGTCGGGTGTACGAACTTTTAGTCACACAGCTATTATATTGGTTATAGAAACCATTAAACAAGGGAAGTAACTAACATTTATTCCAAACAACTAAAAATTGTAGGTCTCCACTATCTATTTGTTGTCGTACTTGAATTCCAACCAATTATTTCTCTGGGTGTATAATGGAGGGTAAAAAACCGGTAAAGCGAAAAATTAAAATTTGCTTCCTAGAGTCAAGTACACAAAACCCAAATTTAAAAGAGAATTTTGTCTCAAAAGTATCCTTACTTGAATTCTCCGTTTCTTTGGCTCGGAATCAATACCACAATTGTTAAAGTAAAGACAAAATCTTTGGAACGGGGCATGCTTTTTTTTCAGTGCACCGAACACAAAATCGTGGAAATCGGTTCGTGCGTCCTGGAGCTATTGCGCCAGAATGGAAAACCCGACTTATTTTTATATATTTTATTTCTATAGTAAATTTTGTTAAAATTTTATTTCTGTAGAAAGTTTTGTCAATATTTTATTTCTATATAGAAAATTTTGTCAAAAATTGGGGGCCAGAAAAATACCGGCAACACTGAGTAGAACCTGGGTCTGTCTGCACCATAACACTACAAACGCAAAACACAAATTCTTGTAATTTTCAAATCTTTCTCAAAAGAACTTCCATCGAAGTGAAAAAGTCAAACTGCTAGGTTCAAATCCCGGCGAGGATGAAATGTTTAATTTAATTTAATTTGTATTGATGTTTTTTACACAAAAATTGGTCCATATCAAGTTCATAATTGTATGTAGCCCCCATATAAGCGACCCCCATATTTCAATTCTGGCTCTCTACGTACCGTGCAAAAGTCCATATCGATTCGTAATTATTTGTAGACTTACCTATACATAACGTTTTTGTCTAATATATACCACGTATGGACTAACTCACAATTTAGAAAACGGTGTTAAGAAGTTTTTAGATACCACAACCCAAGTAATTCAATTGTGGATGACAGTCTTTCGTAGAAGTTTCTACGCAATCCATGGTGGAGGATACATAAGATTCGGTCTCGCCGAACTTACGGCCGTATATACTTGTTTTATTGATTTTCTATTGTGTTTTGGAAAATTTAATTGTCCAAAACTTATATTTTCAGTTAAAACGGCCTATTAGAGTACTTTCTAAGTCTTGTCCAAAACAACTGCATCGGAAGTGGGAAAAATCGATGAAGAATCCTGCCAAAATTTTTCCTTACAAGTAAAAAAAAATTTCTTTGAGTAGTGTAAAAAAAAAGTAAATATGTATAACAAATGTTCTGCAATTTATTATTAAGTTAAAATTTTCTAAAATTAACCAAAAATTTCCCTTCCTGGTGATTATCACTGTTTTTTAAGTGTACGATACGAATTTTTCGAATCGCTGATACGCAGTTTTGGCGTGTAATTAATACTCAAACCTTTAAATGAAAATTAAAACCTTTTATCGAAGACAACTTTTTGTTTCGTGTACCCTGTTCCATGTACTCTTAACTCTTATCGAGGAGTTTAACTACACAAAAGGAAAATAACACAAATACTGAACTCAATAGTACTCCAATTGAGAATTGTGAAATTTCCACTTTTCTACTCGTCCTTGTACCTGCCAAATGAATTATTTGCCTTTTCATTTTCATGGTTGTCTATCCTTATCTGAGTACGAACATTTCGCAAAAATTCACAAATCGAGGATGTATTCCGTGGACTCCATTCACAATACAAAGAGCCACTTGTCTTCCAGTACTTAACCAGAGAGTGGTCTCATGATTACCACATGCATACAACCGAAACCTCGAAATAAACAGATGACCAATAAAACATCATGGCATTGGGAATGCTAACATTTAACAGGCAGGTGGATATTCATCACGTTTGGAGAGATCTGGTGCCTGGGGAATAGCGAATATGCAAATGATTTTGCGTTGGGTGCGGTATGCCTTTCAAAATGGCCAAAAATGATTAATCGCATTTTGTCTTTTGAACACTGATTAGGAAAATCACGTTTGAAGAAGTCAAACACTATAGAAAGACTAGGAGATTTCTTTTTTGCAGAGCAGTTCTTTAAAGTTAAAATCTTTAAACTGGCGACCTCTGGTGTTTTAGATAGTACATTGAAAAAATATTGACCTAATATAAAAAATGTATTAAAGTGAGAAGAGGCATTTCCCAAAGAGAAATTCCGTTGTCCCACTAGTAAATTAGATTTAATTTCTCCGATTTATTTGATATCTTTGGTCGGAGAGGCGACCTCTTTTTCCCCCCGACTTTTTGAAGTACACTTGAAAAATTATAATTCTCTGATTTAGTTGAAATTAACAGAGGAGAGGGGAGGTTATGAATTAATATGGGATCCCTCGATTTGCTTGAAATCTTTAGGGATGGTTGGACTGACCTCTCGACAAAGATTGTTTAACATATTTTATTTTTTGATATTTGGTCAGGGATAGGACCCGCCCTTTACCCGATTTTTTTTAAGTGCAATGAAAATACTAAACTTCCCCAATGTAATTGAAATTAAAAGGGGATGGAGTGAGGGACCAATGTTATGAATTAATAGTGGGACCCTCTAGTATTCGACGTTTTGAAAATTGAAAATTTAAAAAAAAAACAAGTAAGGAAAGTCTAAAGTCGGGCGGGGCCGACTATATTATACCCTGCACCACTTTGTAGCTCTAAATTTTCGATACCATATCACATCCGTCAAATGTGTTGGGTGCTATATATAAAGGTTTGCCCCAAATACATACATTTAAATATCACTCGATCTAGACAGAATTATATAGACTTCTACAAAATCTATAGACTCAAATTTTAAGTCGGCTAATGCACTAGGGTGGAACACAATGTTAGTAAAAAAATATGGGAAACATTTAAATCTGAAGCAATTTGAAGGAAACTTCGCAAAAATTTATTAATGATTTATCGCTCGTTTTATATGTATTAGAAGTTTAGGAAAATTAGAGTCATTTTTACAACTTTTCGACTAAACAGTGGCGATTTTACAAGGAAAATGTTGGTATTTTGACCATTTTTGTCGAAATCGGAAAAACATATATATGGGAGCTATATCTAAATCTGAACCGATTTCAACCAAATTTGGCACGCATAGCTACAATGCTAATTCTACTCCCTGTGCAAAATTTCAACTAAATCGGAGTTAAAAATTGGCCTCTGTGATCATATGAGTGTAAATCGGGCGAACGATATATATGGGAGCTATATCTAAATCTGAACCGATTTCAATCAAATTTTGCACACTTAACTGCACTCCTAGTGCAAAATTTCAAACAAATTGGGCCAAAACTGTGGCTTCTAGGACCATATTAGTCCATATCGGACGAAAGATATATTTGGGAGCTATATCTAAATCTGAACCGATTTCAATCAAATTTTGCACACTTGACTATACTACTAATTGTACTCCTAGTGCAAAATTTCAACCCAATTCGCCCAAAAATCTGGCTTATGGGGCCATATAAGTCCATATCGGGCGAAAGATATATATGGGAGGTATATCTAAATCTGAACCGATTTCAATCAAATTTTGCACACTTAAACATACGACTAAGTGTTATGTTTGTACAAAATTTCAAGCGAATCGGTATAAAACTCTGGATGCTGGATCCATATTAGTGCATATCGGGCGAAAGATATATATGGGAGCTATATCTAAATCTGAAACGATTTCTTCCAAAATCAATAGGGTTCTATTCTGACCCAATTTAGGAACATGTGCCAAATTTGAAGGCGATTGGACTTAAATTGGGACCTAGACTTTGATCACAAAAATGTGTTCACAGACAGACGGACGGACAGACGGACGGACAGACGGACATGGTTATATCGACTTAGGGACCCACCCTGAGCATTATTGCCAAAGATACCATGTGACTATCTCGTCTCCTTCTGGGTGTTACAAACATATGCACTAACTTATAATACCCTGTTCCACAGTGTGGCGCAGGGTATAAAAATCAAGTGCGCAAAATTTGATTGAAATCGGTTCAGATTTAGATATAGCTCCCATATATATATATCGCCCGATAAGGACTTATATGGCCCCAGAAGCCAGATTTTTGGCCGAATTTGGTTGAAATTTTGCACTAGGAGTACAATTAGTAGTATAGTCAAGTGTGCAAAATTTGATTGAAATCGGTTCAGATTTAGATATAGCTCCCATATATATCTTTCGCCCGATATGCACTTATATGGACCCAGAAGCCAGAGTTTTATCCCGATTAGCTTGAAATTTTGCACAAGGAGTACAATTGGTAGTATAGTCATGTATGCCAAATTTGATTGAAATCGGTTCAGATTTAGATAAAGCTCCCATATATATGTTTTTCTGATTTCGACAAAAATGGTCAAAATACCAACATTTTCCTTGTTAAATCGCCACTGCTTAGTCGAAAAGTTGTAAAAAAAGACTATAATTTTCCTAAACTTCTAATACATATATATCGAGCTATAAATCATAAATAAACTTTTGCGAAGTTTCCTTAAAATTGCTTCAGATTTAAATGTTTCCCATATTTTTTACTAAAATTGTGTTCCACCCTAGTGCATTAGCCAACTTAAATTTTGAGTCTATAGATTTTGTAGAAGCCTATCAAATTCTGTCCACATCGAGTGATATTTAAATGTATGTATTTGGGAAAAACCTTTATATATATCCCCCAACACATTTAACGGATGTGATATGGTATCGAAAATTTAGATCTACAAAGTGGTGCAGGATATAATATAGTCGGGGCGACCTTACTTGTTTTTTTTTTTTTATAATATTGTTAAAAAGTTAACTGTATCATTTAATTTTTATACCCACCACCATAGGATGGGGGGTATATTAACTTTGTCATTCCGTTTGTAACACATCGAAATATTGCTCTAAGACCCCATAAAGTATATATATTCTGGGTCGTGGTGAAATTCTGAGTCGATCTGAGCATGTCCGTCCGTCCGTCTGTTGAAATCACGCTAACTTCCGAACGAAACAAGCTATCGACTTGAAACTTGGCACAAGTAGTTGTTATTGATGTAGGTCGGATGGTATTGCAAATGGGCCATATCGGTCCACTTTTACGTATAGCCCCCATATAAACGGACCCCAAAATTTGGCTTGCGAGGCCTCTAAGAGAAGCAAATTTCTTCCGATCCGGCTGAAATTTGGTACATGGTGTTAGTATATCGTCTCTAACAACCATGCAAAAATTGCTCCACATCGGTCCATAATTGTATATAGCCCCCATATAAACCGATCCCCCGATTTGGCTTGCGAGGCCCCTAAGAGAAGCAAATTTCATCCGATCCGGCTGAAATTTGGTACATGGTGTTAGTATATGGTCTCTAATAACCATGCAAAAATTGGTCCACATCGGTCCATAATTATATATAGCCCCCATATAAACCGATCCCCCGATTTGGCTTGCGAGGCCCCTAAGAGAAGCAAATTTCATCCGATCCGGCTGAAATTTGGTACATGGTGTCAGTATATGGTCTCTAACAACCATGCAAAAATTGGTCCACATCGGTCCATAATTATATATAGCCCCCATATAAACCGATCCCCCGATTTGGCTTGCGAGGCCTCTAAGAGAAGCAAATTTCATCCGATCCGGCGGAAATTTGGTACATGGTGTTAGTATATGGTCTCGAACAACCATGCAAAAATTGGTCCACATCGGTCCATAATTATATATAGCCCCCATATAAACCGATCCCCCGATTTGGCTTGCGAGGCCTCTAAGAGAAGCAAATTTCATCCGATATGGCTGAAATTTGGTACGTGATGTTAGTATATGGTCTCTAACAACCATGCAAAAATTGGTCCACATCGGCTCATAATTATATATAGCCCCCATATAAACCGATCACCAGAATTTGACCTCCGGAACCTCTTGGAAGACCAAAATTCATCTGATTCAGTTGAAATTTGGTACGTGGTGTTATTATATGGCCTCAAACTCCCATGCAAAAATTGGTCGATATCGGTCCATAATTATATATAGGCCCCATATAAACCGATCCCCAGATTTGACCTCCAGAGCCCCTTGGAAGAGCAAAATACTTCCCATTCGGTTGAAATTTGGTACGTGATGTTAGTATATGGTATCCAACAACCATGCAGGAATAAGAAGATTTAAGATACCACAACCCAAGTAATTCGATTGTGGATGACAGTCTTTCGTAGAAGTTTCTACGCAATCCATGGTGGTGGGTACATAAGATTCGGCCTGGCCGAACTTGCGGCCGTATATACTTGTTTTAATTCAAAGAGTACTTGTTTTTGTGACATCGGCATTTGTAATTTAATTAAGTTAAAATTTTCTAAAATTAACAAAAATTTCCTTCCCAGTGTGTTTACTTCGTTTTTGACTGTATGGGCAAAAGAAAAGGTTTCTGAATTTGTGGAATTTTGTATCACCCATGTACTTACTATGTTCCTGCATTATTCTAGCATTATTATCTTACCTGTAAAAAAAGAGAACAAGAAATCAGGTTTTTTTTTGTAAATAATAAAAAAGTAAGAAATATATACAGGTGAATGAGGACCAAAATATAATGCCCTAAATCGTAATTAATAGTTGTACTATATTTGAGGAGTATTATTAAAGAATTAAAATTTGGGTGAATGTTCGGCAAGGCCTAATCGTATGTACCTTTGGGTATAAAGCCAAGAGCATAGGATGAGGCGTGCTGTGTTGGAATGTCCACGGTCTACAGCGGAATTGTTTGTCTACCCAAGACTTCATTACTGTCTTTAGGAAATGTTTCCAATACAATCCGACCTACTCAATAACAACTACTTGTGCCAAGTTGCGTCTTGAGTTTTCACCAATAAAAACGGGGGATTCTATGACAGAGGCATAAAAAATCACCTCAGATCATTCAATTGTATGGTAATTAATGGTTTCAGTTTTAAATAAAACAAGTAAGTAAAGTCTAAAGTCGGACGGGGCCGACTATATTCTACCCCTCACCACTATGTAGACCAAAATTTGTGTTACCATCTCAACTCCTTCAAATTTGTTGGGAGTTATTATCAAGGTTTATATTCCCATATACAAATATTTATATCTGAAACGATTTGGAGACAATTTTTTGTACTTCTACAAAATCGCTAAAATTAAAAATTAGGACTTGAGGACACTTCCCGAAGATAAATTTAAAGATTTCACCTATGAGGACTATATCAGATTCTGGATTTATAAGAAACATTTTTGTTTGAGTTTTAGAGGAATCATTAACATCTCTTGTAAGTGTGCAAGAAAATTATAAAATAACGTCTTGATTTGAAATCTTAAATCTGTAGATTTTCACCCGAGAAGTAAAATCTGGAAGTTTTACATTGAGTTTCAAGCAATTTCCATGATCAGTGCGCCTTCTACACCCTCAAGAAGTGAAGTCGGTCTATATGGAGGCATTACCAAATGGACCGATAAAAACTTAATCCGATACACGTTTTTGTGAGCCTAAAATACCAGAATATTTACAATTTCAGGTAAATCAGATAAAAACTACGGTTTCTAGAAACCCAAGGAGTTAAATCGGGAGATTGTTGTTATGGGGGCTATACTAAAATATGGACCGATACTCACCGTTTTCGGCACACCTCTTTATGGCCCAAAAATACCTCTAGATTTCCAATTTCAGGCAAATTGGATAAAAACTTATGATTCTAGAAGCCCAAGAAGTAAAATCGGGAAATCGGTCTATATGGTGGCTATACCAAAATATGGACCGATACTCACCGTTTTCGGCACACCTCTTTATGGTCCTAAAGTACCTCTAGATTTCCAATTTCAGGCAAATTGGATAAAAACTACGGTTTCTATAAGTCCAAGACCCCAAATCGGGAGGTCGGTTTATATGGGGACCATACCAAAACATGGACCGATATAGCCCATTTTCGAACTTGACCTGCCTGCAGACAAAAGACGAGTTTGTGCAAAATTTCAGCACGATTGCTTCATTATTGAAGACTGTAGCGTGATTACAACAGACAGACAGACGGACATCGTTATATCGTCTTAGAATTTCTCTCTGATCAAGAATATATATATATATATATATATATATATATATATATATATATATATATATATATATATATATATATATATATATATATATATATATATATATATATATATATATATATATATATATATATATATATATATATATATATATATATATATATATATATATATATATATATATATATATATATATATATATATATATATATATATATATATATATATATATATATATATATATATATACTTTATATAGTCGGAAATCGATATTTCGATGTGTTACAAACGGAATGACAAACTTATTATACCCCCATTCTATGGTGGTGGGTATAAAAATAACATGTTGACAAAATTTTCTATAGAAATAAAAATTTTGATAAAATTTTCTTAGAAATAAAAATTTTGACAAAAATTTCTTAGAAATAAAAATTTTGACAAAATTTTTTATAGAAATAAAATTTTTACAAATTTTTCTATCAAAATTACATTTTGACCAAATTTTCTATAGAAATAAAATTTTGACAAAATTTTCTATTGAAACAAAATTTTGACAAAATTTTCTATAGAAATAAAATTTGGACATAATTTTCTATAGAAATAAAATTTTAACATAGTTTTCTATAGAAATAAAACTTTGACAAAATTTTCTATAGAAATAAAATTTTGACAAAATATTCTATAGAAATAAAATTTTGACAGAATTTTCTATAAAAAATACATTTTGACAAAATTTTCTATAGAAATAAAATTTTGGCAAAGTTTTCAATGGAAGTAAAATTTGAGAAAATTTTCTATAGAAATAAAACTTTTACAAAATTTTCTTTAGAAATAAAATGTTACAAAAAAATTTCGATAGAAATAAAATTTTGACAAAATTTTCTATAGACATAAAATTTCGACAAAATTGTCTATAGAATTTAAATTTTGACAAAAGTTTCCATAGAAATAAAATTTTAACAAAATTTTCTACAGAAATGAAATTTTGTCAAAATTTTATTTCTATCGAAAATTTTGTAAAAGTTTTATTTCTGTAGAAAAGTTTGTTAAAATTTTATTTCCAAAAAAAAAAAATTGACAAAATTTTCTATAGAAATACAATTTTGACAAAATTTTCGATAGAAATAAAATTGTGACAAAATTTTCTAGAGAAATAAAATTTTGACAAATTTTTCTATTGAAACAAAATTTTGACAAAATATTCTATAGAAATAGAATTGTGACAAACTTTTCTATAGAAATAAAATTTTTACAAAATTTTCTTGCATAGTGGGTGAATTTCTTAGTAAAAAAACAAGTATATACGGCCGTAAGTTCGGCCAGGCCGAAGCTTATGTACCCTCCATCATGGATTGCGTAGAAACTTCTTCTATACACTGCCATCCACAATCGAATTACTTAAGGTGCGGTAACGCTTGCCGATGGCAAGGTATCTTAAAACCTCCTAACACCATCTTCTAAATTGTATGTAAGTCCATACGTGGTATATATTAAATCAAAAAAGATCGATCCAATACGTATATAATTCAGTTTGACAAAGTAGACATAAAATTTTGACAAAATTTTCTACAGAAATAAAATTTTAACAAAATTTTCTATAGAAATAAAAATTTTGACAAAATTTTCTATGGAAAGAAAATGTTGACAAACATTTCTACAGAACTAAAATTTTAACAAAATTTTCTATAGAAATAAACTTTTGTTTTATATGGGGGCTATATATAATTATGGACCGATATGGACCAATTCTGGCACGGTTGTTAAAGATCATATACTAACACCATGTTCCAAATTACAACCGGATTGGATGAAATTTGCTTCTCTTGGAGACTTCGCAAGCCAAATCTGGGGATCGGTTTATATGGGGGCTATATATAATTATGAACCGATGTGGACCAATTTTTGCATGGTTGTTAGAGACCATATACCAATATCATGTACTAAATTTCAGGCGGATCGGATGAAATTTGCTTCTTTTTGAGGCTTCGCAAGCCAAATCTGGAGATCGGTTTATATGGGGTCTATATATAATTATGGACCGATGTGGACCAATTTTTGCATGGTTGTTAGAGACCATATACCAACATCATGTACCAAATTTCAGCCGGATCGGATGAAATGTTCTTCTCTTTGAGGCTCCGCAAGCCAAATCTGGGGATCGGTTTATATGGGGGCTATATATAATTATGGACCGATGTGGACCAATTTTTGCATGGTTGTTAGAGGCCATATACCAACACCATGTACCAAATTTCAGCCGGATCGGATGAAATTTACCTCCCTTTTAGGCTCCGCAAGCCAAATCTGGGGATCGGTTTATATGGGGGCTATATATAATTATGGACCGATATGGACCAATTTTTGCATGATTGTTGGAGACCATATACCAACACCATATACCAAATTTCAGGCGGATCGGATGAAATATGCTTCTGTTAGAGGCTCCACAAGCCAAATCTGAGGGTCCCTTTATATGGGGGCTATACGTAAAAGTGGACCGATATGTCCCATTTTCAATACCATCCGACCTACATCGATAACAACTACTTGTGCCAAGTTTCAAGTCGATAGCTTGTTTCGTTCGGAAGTTAGCGTGATTTCAACAGACGGACGGACGGACGGACGGACATGCTTAGATCGACTCAGAATTTCACCACGACCCAGAATATATATACTTTATGGGGTCTTAGAGCAATATTTCGATGTGTTACAAACGGAATGACAAAGTTAATATACCCCCATCCTATGATGGAGGGTATAATAACACACTAATGGCCGGTTTCCCATTCTGCGTTTATTATGTAACCCTGGGATAATGCAATTACAGTTTCACTAGTAGTACAGTTTACTTTCAGGCTGTACATGTAAACCAGACTATTCATTAAGGCTCCGGAAACACGGGAAAACCAATGTAATGATATGTTTGATAGTTTTCGATCATTTTTCTCGTTTGATCTCAAAGCATCAATGATGTTAGTCTAACATTATTATTATGCGGCAATGGGGAATGCCAAAATTTTCTTTGAAATAAGTGTGAGGTAAAATCAACCGACAAATACTTTCAAAATGTGTCTGTGCTATAGTGAGTGCATGTTAAGAAATGAGGCTTTCCATGAGTGAAAGATTGGGCTAATATTCAACAGCGACCTCTATTGGGTGTTTGGGTGTCTGGAATGTAAGTGCAACATCTTTTTAAACACATCTTTGGAGTTGGTAACGCGTATCAATTGGCAACACTTCTTCCAATTTAAGTCCGGTTGATGCACACAATAAATGTAGAGGAAAACGGGTGCCTCATAACAAAAAATATAGTTTTTATCAAATTTATTTTTCGTGGTAAAAAGCTATTCGTTATAGAAAATTAGTTAACCTGTGGTTTATTTACGACACAGGCCTTTAGCTAAGACACAAACCAGTAGAAATAAAGAAACTACATTTTTTGATAGCGGCTGGAATTCAAGCGATTTTAAAATCTATACGTTAATATAAATTTAATTAAAATGAACAATTCGCCCTATTATATGTTTGTTGGGAATTTGAGACCATTTAACCGTGCATAATTTCCTAAAATTTCCCTGAAAAAATGAAAAGAAATCTCAGAAAATAGACTAACAATATAAAATGTTCTCACTGGTCAAGGTTGAAGGGTAGTTCTTTCTTTCGTGAAAAGAAAAGAGAAAAAATAAACAAATCCCAAAAAGACCAAAAAGTCCAAAAAGCAAGAGAGACATTGAGAATACGGCAAATAATTTTTGGCGGGAAAAATACGTTTGGGGTAATATGAGAACAACACCAACAACAACTTCACATAAACTGACCGATAGTAGAATTGTGAACACATATCGCAAATTACAAAGAAAATAGAATTTTACGACGAAACAAGAAACAATTACAAAACAAAATAATAAATTCACCAAAAAAAATGTATGAAAATAATTAATGAAAAGAATTATAAATGATAAAAAAACTAACCCAAATTTCTTCATTAATTGTATGCCATTCAGCATTCAATTCGTTGTTAATACTGCAACGACGATAAAAGCAACTCCAATAACCACGTATACTTTGGCAATATTTATCAAGTTCTTGACTCATGGTTTCGAATAAATAAAATTAAACACAAAAACAAATAAAACACAAAACACAACCGTAAGAAGAATTTAAAATTTTTCGAATAAAATCTACGTGTCACAATCCAAAATAAATCAAATTACAAAATAAATACGGACACAACACAAAAGACAACCAAACGCAACAAAACTAAAATTCTAACTGACAATGGTAATTTTTGCAGAAATGTTAGATACCATTGAACTGTTGGAGGGAAAAGGGAAGCGGATGCATGGTCTCACTATCCTCTTGCAGAGGGAAACGGAAACTTTCTCCGATAATTCATAGAGAAACTCTCTGCCTCTCTCTCTCTTTCGACAATGGGGTTGCAGTAAACTGATTGAATTGTGGTGGAAACATTCACTACCCACTGAAAGTTGCCAACCCAAAATAATATTTCACATAAAAATAAATACAAGGGAGTTACCAGGTGAGAGAAGTTTTATTTTGTAGAATATGATAATACACATCTAAATAAAAGCGAACTCACTGTGAAAGAAAATGTAGGTTATTTTTTTAGAAATTTTTAACTAAAATATTTTAGTAGTTGCATAATTATACGAATAAGTTAGTACTTTTATTTAAATTGAGGAATGTTTAAAAGTATTTTTTTTCTGTTGGTTAAGAAAATTGAATATAAAAAAAATGGGCTTAAAAAATGTTAAAATGCCTTTAGTACTACACGAAGTTCAATACATATACAAGTAAAGTAAAATTTGCCAATTTTAGAATCTCATGAACACAATTAAAGTAAAATTCACTAAATTTAGAAAACTTTGAACTATTGTACAAATTTCGAATGCACTTCCTTTGCATAAAACATTTTTTCTCATAACTAAAATAAGGAACATTTTCTCATATTTGAAAAAAATTTAAGTAAAAGTAACTAATTTTTATGGAATAAAATAAAATTAAATCGGCAATTTTTTTTTTTTTCTGAGAACAGGCTGGGGACTCATTTTCTCTCGATTATCACAATATTAAGAATTATTATTAATTTTAGAAAGTATATAACTAAAAACCAAATAATTGGATTTTAAATTTTATTTGCATTTAAGGAGTTCGGTGTTTATTCCAAAAGTCAAAGTAAAAAGTATTATTAAAAACGGTCGTTTAAATCAAAATTGAGAAAAACTTATCTTGTTGTTAAACGAGAGCAGGCTGGGGACTCATTTTCTCTCGATTATCACAATATTAAGAATTATTATTCATTTTAGAAAGTATATAACTAAAAACCATATAATTGGATTTCAAAATTTTATTTGCATTTAAGGAGTTCGGTGTTTATTCCGTGTCAAAGTAAAAAGTATTATTCAAAACGGTCTTTTAAATCAAAATTGAGAAAAACTTATCTTGTTGTTAAACGACGAATGTAATCATTAGATTATTTGTCACCACGTGGGATTGGAAACTTAGTTTTTATTGATGGGATAATGAACGCCAAAATATATTTAAACATTTTGAAACAAACATTTTGAAACTAGGGTCTCATTTGGAATCGTGCATCAGACAAAACCAAATTTAATTTTTGACAATCATTAAAAAAGTATTACAGGAAGAATGGGGCAAAATCTCTCAAGAAACGTGTCAAAAATTGGTAGATTCGATGCCAAGACGGCTGGAAGCCATTTGCGTCAACAGAGAGCACCATACCATTTTTTTATGAGGAAATGGTCATTATTTTTTGTTGACTTTATGACATGAACTAAAAATGAGAAGAAATGTTTTATGCAAAGGAAGTCCATTCACAATTTATACAATAATTCAAAGTTTTTTAAAATTAGTGAATTTTACTTTAATTGTGTTCATAAGGTTCTACAATGGGTAAAATTTACTTAAATTGTATATCCATTGAACTTCGTGTATTTTAACATTTTTTAATCCCATTTTTTTTTTCAAAATATAAAATTTTCTTAACCAGCAGAAAAGAAATTGGTACGTTTAAACATTCCGCAATTTAAATAAAAGTTTTAACTTATGCAACTAGTAAAATATTTTAGTTAAAAATTTCTAAAAACGCCTACATTTTCTTTCATGGTGAGTTCGCTTTTATTTAGATGTGTATTTTCATATTCTACAAAATAAAACTTTTCTCACCTGGTAACTCCATTGCATTTATTTCTATGTGAAATATTATTTTGGGTTGGCAACTTTCAGTGGGTAATGAATGTTTCCACCACACTTCAATCAGTTTACTGCAACTCCATTGTCGAAAGAGAGAGAGAGAGAGAGAGGCGGAGAGTTTCTCTAAGAATTATTGGAGAAAGTTTCCGTTTCCCTCTGCAAGAGGAGAGTGAGACCATGCATCCGCTTCCCTTTCCCCCCCAACAGTTCATTGATATTGGTTGGTTATTGGTATTTCTAAAAAATTACCATTGTCAGTTAGAATTTTAGTTTTGTTGCGTTTGGTTGTCTTTTGTGTTGTGTCCGTATTTATTTTGCAATTTGATTTATTTTGGATTGTGACACGTAGATTTTATTCGAAAAATTTTAAATTCTTCTTACGGTTGTGTTTTGTGTTTTATTTGTTTTTGTGTTTAATTTTATTTATTCGAAACCATGAGTCATGAACTTGATAAATATTGCCAAAGTATACGTATACGTGGTTATTGGAGTTGCTTTTATCGTCGTTGCAGTATTAACAACGAATTGAATGCTGAATGGCATACAATTAATGAAGAAATTTGGGTTAGTTTTTTATCATTTATTATTCTTTTCATTAATTATTTTCATATATGTTTTGGTGAATTTATTATATTTTTTGGTGAAATTATTATTCAATTTTCTTTGTAAAAATCTATTTGCTTAGTCACTTTTTGATATGTGTTCACAATTCTACTATCGGTCAGTTTATGTGAAGTTGTTGTTGGTGTTGTTCTCATATTACCCCAAACGTATTTTTGCCGCCAAAAATTATTTGCTGTATTCTCTCTTGCTAGGGTTTCCATATGGATAATTTTCAAAAGAGAACTTTCGCTTTAAAAAAAGAGAACATTTTAACTAAAAAAGAGTTTACAATAAAAAAATTCTTTATTAAATAAATAATAATTTTATTGATGTTAAAATTAAAATAATAATAGTTTCTAATGATCGCAATTGTGTTCCGGCCTTTAATTTGTCAACAGATTTAACCCAGTAAACAATTAGTGGCGAATTCCTACTAAATAAATAAGATTCCATCAATGTAGGATTTTTTTTTGAAATAGAGTACATAAAGAGCACTGTTGGCCATAAAAACACGGCACCAAAAAAAGACAGCGAACATAAAGATACGAACACAAAAAGAGAACATGTTCTCTTTAAAAGAGATGTAATGGACAGCCTATATATATATATATATATATATATATATATATATATATATATATATATATATATATATATATATATATATATATATATATATATATATATATATATATATATATATATATATATATATATATATATATATATATATATATATATATATATATATATATATATATATATATATATATATATATATATATATATGTGTGTGTGTGGGTGGGTGGGTTCACTGAAAAAACAGTGAACCCACCACGAAGAAACTTTTTAATTTTTTAATTTTTTTAATTTTAGAAACTTTTTAATATTTTTAGAAAATTTCAACTAAACAGTATTACAAAGGCTGACATCACGCCGATATCACAAAAAATAAGTCAATCCGGCTGAAATTTGGCTTGCGATCGCTCTAAGGGAAGCAAATTTCAGAAGAAATGTTATTTCTATAGAAAATGTTGTCAAAATTCTATTTCTATAGAATATTTTGTCAACATTTTGTGTCAATAGAAAATTTTGTCAAAATTGTATTTCTATAGAAAATTTTATCACAATTTTATTTCTATAGAAAATTTTGTCACAATTTTATTTCTATAGAAAATTTTTTCAAAATTTTATTTCTATAAAAAAAATTTTCAAAGTTTTATTTCTCGAAAATTTTGTAAAAATTTTTTTTCTATAGAAAATTTTGTAAATTTTTTGTCGTGAAAATAAAATTTTGACAAAGTTTTCTATAGATATAAAACTTTTACAAAATTTTCGATAGAAATAAAATTTTGTAAATTTTTTTTTTAATTTTATTTCTATGGAAACTTTTGTCAAAATTTTAATTCTATAGAAAATTGTGTTGAAATTGTATTTCTATAGAAAATTTTGTCAAAATTTTATTTCTATAGAAAATTTTGTCAAAATTTTATTTCTATTGAAAATTTGGTCAAAATTTTATTTCTATAGAAAATTTTGTCAAAATTTTAATTCTATAGAAAATTGTGTTGAAATTGTATTTCTATAGAAAATTTTGTCAAAATTTTATTTCTATAGAAAATTTTGTCAAAAATTTATTTCTATAGAAAATTTTGTCAAAATTTTATTTCTATAGAAGATTTTGTCAAAATTTTATTTCTATAGAAAATTTTGTCAAAATTTTATTTCTATAGAAAATTTTGTCAAAATTTTATTTCTATAGAAAAATTTGTCAAAAATTTATTTCTATAGAAAATTTTGTCAAAATTTTATTTCTATAGAAAATTTTGTCAAAATTTTATTTCTATAGAAAATTTTGTCAAAATTTTATTTCTATAGAAAATTTTTTCCAAATTTTACTTCTATAGAAAATGTTGTCAACATTTTATTTCTATAGAAACTTTAAACTTAATTATATACGTATTTAATCGGCCTTTTTTAGTTCAATATATACTACGTATGGACTACCTTGTAATTTAGAAGACGGTGTTAGGAAGTTTTAAGATACCTTGCCATCGGCAAGTGTTACCGCTACCCAAGTAATTGGAATGTGGATGACAGTCTTCAGTAGAAGATACTACGCAATCCATGGTGGAGGGTACATAAGCTTCGGCCTGGCCGAGCTTACGGCCGTATATACTTGTTATGGTTAATTTCACAATTCACCTTCGTTTTTTTTTTTTTTTTGCTCACCATGTGTTTACCAATTTTGTCTCGCTCTCTTTATGCAACAAGTTACGCAATTTCTGCAATCAATTTTAGGGAGAGTTTCCTTTTCCCTCTGCAAGAATATGTAGAGAATGCAGATATTATCTGCTTCATCTATGTACTCTACAAATTGATTGAATCAGATTTTTATAATAAGTTCTTTTGTCAAGAGCAACTCTCCTAACATTGAATAAGAGATGATTTGCTTCTCTAAATCACTTTGTCTTTATGGTTAATTCCATAATTCACCCTAGTTTTTTATTCACCATTAAAAGTTGTGTTTACCACTTTTATCTTTCTTTCTCTCTTTTATGTATCCATTTGAGAAATTTCTGCAATCAATATTGGAGAGAATATCCGTTTCCCTCTCAGGGATGGAAAAAAACAATTTTTAAGAAAGTACAAAAAAGGTACGTTTTTGAGAGAAAAAGTACTTTTCACTAAATTTTAACAAAAATTCCATTGGAAGATTATTGTCAAGAGCTCCCTTAAATTGAATTTTAAAGAGTATACAATTTTTTTGTCCACTTCTAAATTTTAAATATTTTCTTTTTTTAGTCTTATATTCGCTTACAAAGACTACGTAGTATTGTAATCGCGGTTGCCACAGCTGTACTTTATGCTACTACATAAATTTTCTGTAGATAAATAAAAATAAATTTTTGACAAAATTTTCTATAGAAATAAAATCTTGACAAAATTTTCTATAGAAATCAAATTTTGACAAGATTTTCTATAGAAATAAAATTTTGACAAAATTTTCTATAGACAGAAAATTTTGACAAAATTTTAAAAATTTTCTATAGAAATAAAATTTTGACAAAATTTTCTATAGACATAAAATTTTGACAAAATTTTGTATAGAAAAAAAATTTTGACAAAATTTTCTATAGATATAAAATTTTGACAAAATTTTCTATAGACATAGAATTTTGACAAAATTTTCTATAGAAAAAAATTTGAAAAAATTTCTTTAGAAATAAAATTTTGAAAAAAAAATCTATAGAAATAAAATTTTGACAAAATTTTCTGTAGAAACAAAATGTTGACAAAATTTTCTATAGAAATAAAATTTTGACAAAATATCCTATAGAAATAAAATTTCGACAAAATTTTCTTTATTTTTGCGAAATAAAAATTTTTGTTAAATTTTTCTCCAAATGCTGCTAGATTACTTTTTTCTCAAGGTTCGACTGTAACTGTAATGTCTTGCATTATTTTAGAACGCGATCGATAACTTCTTATTTAGATAGTGTTCGTGTGGTAGCGTAATATAGAATCACGTGCTTTTTCGAATAAAACATTATTGAAATTCAAGCAAATCGTATTTGTGACTATGGCTTTTATAATATCGAGATTTTCTTCCCGCAGGAACTTGTCTGTTTTGCCAAATTTGTAAAAGACTATTAGCAAATAAGTTTGTTAAAGACTTTCTCAAAATATTAAAATATGTTGTCAAAACTATTGTATCATATATCTGATATCGGTTCAAAAATGTCTACACAAAAAGTACTAAATCATACGCGGAGGTACTACGGTACTGAAAAAGTACGAACAAGTATAGAAAAAAGTACTATAGTACTGCATTTTCCATCCCTGTTAACTCTGCAAGAAGATGGAAAGAATAATATCCGCTTCCTCTCTATGCTCAACAGGCTGATGAAAACTGAGTTTCATAATAATTTCATTTATTAAGAAGAGAGTTGCTGAGAAGAGTGTATGTAGTTTTTCTCTTTTTGTCCTATTCTTATTTTCTGCAAATATTTTCGGCAAAAAGTTGATATTAGGTATATTCGCGTAATTTTCCAATAAAAAATATCCTATACTAATTATCTAATAGGGAAAACAAATATATGCATTTTGATGCATAACATAATTTCCTGTAATAATTTTTGAAAGATTTTACAAAATTGACCGAATTCTATGAAATTGAGTTTGTTGCGTTTAATACATCATAACGCTAATTATAAAAATAAGTTTTTTTTTCGGAAAAATTTGATGTACTTCTGAGTAATCTGCAGTCAAAATTAAAAATCAAATTTTGACCAAAAATTCAAAAAACTACAAATTGGAAGTTAAATAATATTTACTAGGGATGAACTTAGTTTAATGCGTGCTGTATTTTTTATGTTACAGTCACTATTTAAAAAAACACATAATTTTTTGTGGTATGCAGATTTTCTTTATTTACCATATTTTTTCAGATGAATCGGGTTAAACAAAGAGATATAGATCTGTATAAACGAACCTTTTCTTGAAGTGGTCCCATGATGGAAAAGTCGGTACTCCTTTTTTGATACTTGGAATGGGATTTGGATGAAAAATGAAGACC
Organism: Haematobia irritans; assembly: GCF_050003625.1. Lineage (NCBI taxonomy): Eukaryota > Metazoa > Arthropoda > Insecta > Diptera > Muscidae > Haematobia > Haematobia irritans. The sequence continues at coordinate 134,403,629 of NC_134400.1, forward strand.
TTCCCCTAAATATAGCCCTTCTCGACTTTTTGAAGAAAAGGGGAACTTATTTACGATTTACTTGAAAATTCAGTAATTAAATGTTTGCTATTTGGATGGGAATGGGAAATTTTCCCTTCAAAAAAAAAAGAATCAATCATTGAAATTTATAAATCGGTGTCATAAGACAAAAATTGGGTTTATTTTTTTAAATTCAACTCAAATTAAAAAAAAAAAACAAGTATATACAGCAGTAAATTCGGCCGGGCCGAATTTTAAATACCCACCACCATGAATCAAGTATAATAGTTTACTATGAAAGGTTAGGTTAGGTTATGTGGCAGCCCGATGTATCAGGCTCACTTAGACTATTCAGTCCATTGTGATACCACAGTGGTGAACTTCTCTCTTATCACTGAGTGCTGCCCGATTCCATGTTAAGCTCAATGACAAGGGACCTCCTTTTTATAGCCGAGTCCGAACGGCGTTCCACATTCCAGTGAAACCACTTAGAGAAGCTTTGAAACCCTCAGAAATGTCACCAGCATTACTGAGGTGGGATAATCCACCGCTGAAAATTTTCTTGGTGTTCGGTCGTAGCAGGAATCGAACCCACGACCTTGTGTATGCAAGGCGGGCATGCTAACCATTGCACCACGGTGGCTTCCTGAAAAAACTCTTCATCGTAGTGGGTTACTTGATAATATATAGAATTGTAGGGGGTTTGATGACAAATCTTCTCCCAAACGAGCCAGCTCCCGAAGACAAACTTTAAAGATTCTACCTATGAAGACCAGATAAGATTCTGGATTTATGAGAACCAATTTTGTTTGAGTTTTAGAGAAAATATAAACATATCGTGTATATGTTGAAATTACGCCTTGATTTAAAATCTTAAATCTGTAGATTTTTCCGCATATATTTAAATACGATGAGTAAAATCTGGAACTTTTACTTTCAGTTTGAAGCAATTTTCATAATCAGTGCGCCTGCTATATCCTGAAAGAAGTTTTTTCTTTTTTGAGAAACGCAATTTTAGACAAGCAAAGTTTTCTTTTGACACAAATTTTTTAGAGACAATCGTTGAATAAACGAAAACACTTTATAAGAAAAAGAAATTTCGTTTGTCTAAAATTTTATTATAGATTACTAATTTCCAGCAAATCGGATAAAAACTACGTATTCTAGAATCCCAAGAAATAAAGAATAAAGAGATCGGTGTATATGGGGGCTATACCAAAACATGGACCGATAGGCACCATTTACTACTCACATATTTGTGATCTTAAAATACCTCCAGATTTTCAATTTCAAACAAATCGGCCAGAAAATATAGAAGTAAAAATCGAGAGATCAGTCTATATGAGGGTTATACCAAAAAATGGACCGATATACCTCAATTTCGGCACTCTTATTTGTGGTCTAAAAATACCTCTAGATTTCGAATTTCAGGCAAATCATGTAATAAATACAGTTTATTGTAGCTCAAGAATTTCAGGCAAAGCGGATGGTAAATATAGTTTCTAGAAGCCCAAGAAGCAAAATGGGAGATCGGTCTATATGGGGGCTATACCAAAAAATGGACCGATGGGCATCATTTTCGGCACACCTTTTTATGGTCCCAAAAAAACTCTAGATTTTCAATTTCAGGAAAATCGGATAGAAAATATAGTTTCTAGAAGCCCAAGAAGCAAAATCGGGAAATCAGTCTCTATGGGGTCTATATCAAAACATGGACCGATTAGCACCATTTTCGGCACACCTTTTTATGGTCCTCAAATACCTCTAGATTTCCAATTTCAGGCAAATCGGATGGTAAATATAGTTTCTAGAAGCCCTAAAAGCAAAATCGTGATATCGGTCTATATGGAGACTATACCAAAACATGGACCGATGGGCACCATATTCGGCACACCTTTTTTGGTCCTCAAATACCTCTATATTTTCAATTTCAGGCAAATTGAATAAAAACTACGGTTTTTATAGGCCCAAGATTCCAAATCGGGATGTTGGTTTATATGGGGGCTATATCAAAACATGGACCGATACGGACCATTTTCGACTCACCTCTTTATGGTCCCAAAATACCTCTGGATTTTCAATTTCATACAAATCGGATAGAAAATACTGTTTCTAGACGCGCAAGAAGCAAAATCGGGAGATCGGTCTATATGGGGTCTATACCAAAACATGGACCGATACGAACCATTTTCAACACACCTCTTTATAGTCCCACAATACCTCTAGATTTCCAATATCAGGCAAATCTGATAAAAACTACGGTTTTTATAGGCCCAAGACCCCAAATCGGGAGGTCGGTTTATATGGGGACTGTATCAAAACTTGGACGGATATAGCTCATCTACGAACTTGAACTGCCTTCAAACAAAAAACTAATCTGTGCCAAATTTCGGGACGATAGCGCCATTATTGAAGGCTGCAGCGTGATTACAACAGACAGACAGACAGACGGACATGCTTATGTCGTCTTAGAATTTCTCCCTTATCAAGAATATGTATACTTTATATAGTCGGAAATCGATATTTCGATGTGTTACAAACGGAATGACAAACTTATTATACCCCCGTCAGCATTTTATGGTGGTGGGTATAAATATGGGAAACATTTAAATCTGAAGCAATTTTAAGGAAACTTTGCAAAAGTTTATTTATGATTTATCACTCGATATATATGTATTAGAAGTTTAGGAAAATTAGAGTCATTTTTACAACTTTTCGACTAAGCAGTGGTGATTTTACAAGGAAAATGTTGGTATTTTGACCATTTTTGTCGAAATCAGATAAACATATATATGGGAGCTATATCTAAATCTGAATAGATTTCAACCAAATTTGGCACGCATAGCCACAATGGTAATTCGGAGTTAAAAATTGGTCTCTGTGGTCATATGAGTGTAAATCGGGCGAAAGCTATATATGGGAGATATATCTAAATCTGAACCGATTTCAACCAAATTTGGCACGCATAGCTACAATGCTAATTTTACTCCCTGTGCAAAATTTCAACTAAATCGGAGCAAAAAATTGGCCTCTGTGGTCATATGAGCTTTCGCCCGATTTACACCCATATGACCACACAGGCCAATTTTTAACTCCGATTTAGGTGAAATTTTGCACAGGGAGTAGAATTAGCATTGTAGCAATGCTATACCAATATTTTCCTTGTAAAATCGCCACTGCTTAGTCGAAAAGTTGTAAAAATGGCGATAATTTTCCTAAACTTCTAATACATATATATCGAGCGATAAATCATAAATAAACTTTTGCGAAGTTTCCTTAAAATTGCTTCAGATTTAAATATTTCCCATATTTTTTTTGTGTTCCACCCTAGTTCATTAGCCGACTTAAATTTTGAGTCCATATATTTTGTAGAAGTCTATCAAATTCTGTTCAGATCGAGTGATATTTAAATGTATGTATTTGGGACAAACCTTTATATATATCCCTCAAACATTTGACGGATGTGATATGGTATCGAAAATATAGATCTACCTGCAGTGGTGCAGGGTATAATATAGTCGGCCCCGCCCGACTTTAGACTTTCCTTACTTGTTTTTTACTAACATTGTGGTCCACCCTAGTGCATTAGCCGACTTAAATTTTGAGTCTATAAATCTTGTAGAAGTCTATCAAATTCTGGCCAGATTGAGTGATATTTAAATGTATGTACTTGGGACAAACCTTTATATATAGCCCCCAATACATTTGACAAAAGTGGTGCAGGGTATAATATAGGGCGACCGGACATATCCCCCAACGGACATTTCGCCCAAAATGACTTTTGGGCGTTATGACCTCCAATGGGGCGGTCACATCGCCCAATTTTAGTTTGGGCTTTATGTCCTCCCTTATCGCGGTCATATGTCCCAAAAAATAGGCGGTCAAAACGCCCAATATTTTATGGGGAAAATAATGTCGGAATACAAATCAAAAACTGTCCTAAATGAAGTAGTTTTTATCCCCAATTTTGGTTAACTAAATACGTACGGTATTTAATTCAAAATGCCGTAACTAGAAAGACAGTGCAGATCTCGTGGTCTATAAGAAAATTAAGGAGAAAATGATGCAAAACGCTCCACAAAGTCTCCAAGAACTTGCCAAATCAGAACATATGAGTGAATACTAAATGTACGAAAGTGTGCCGGAAAAGATATTTTAGCAAACCACTATTATGGAAGCCGATTTGGCATACAGACTCTTTGTGTTCCAACCCAGTAAGCGAAATAATGAATGAATGAAATATGGATGATGGAGATGCTATTGTTTTATTGATGTCCCTTTTTCGGTCATTGTTAAATTCATCACATTCAGTTCGTCCTCAAATCCTAGCGACTTTCAGTTTATTATCTTGTTCTAAACATTAAAATTGGAAATAGATGAAATGATCGACGTGCTGCTGATGGGTACTTGAAAAAAATCGCGCGCGCGATTTATTTCAAGTACCCGTCAGCACCACGTCGATCATCTCATCTGCCTCCAAATCGCGCGCGTGAATCCTTTTTTAAATTCATCACATTCAGTTCATCCTCACATTCTTGCAACTTTCGTTTTATTATCTTGTTCTAAACATTAAAATTGGAAAGAGATGAGATGATCGATTTGCTGCTGCTGGGTACTTGAAATAAATCGCGCGCGCGATTTTTTTCACGTACCCATCAGCAGCAAATCGATCATCTCATCTCGTTCCAATTTTCAGTTTAAAATACATAATTTTCAATTCAGCATTTGTCTGGTTTGTTCAAAAGAAAAAAATTATCAATTTCCGAATTTTCATGTTTCAATATATAAATTCAAATGTCTTGGAGCATAAACCGACCTATTTCACGAGCGAAATAGGTATTCGTAGTGCCACTTTAGCCGCTTTTCCATATCAATCGTACGCTGAGAAGAAAAATGGTCAAAAATTCTCTTCCAGTCAAAAACAATTAAAACAAACGATGAAGCCAAGATATGCTAGCTTTACATCTTCTTCCAGCATATACAATAAAAGCAGGATTCGATATTTGTCAATAAGAGGCATATATATCTATTAAATATTTAAAAAAAAAATTAATGGATAGATGAAGTAATCATATCTAGCTTTTGAATGATTTAAAAAAAAAATACATTTTGCTATTTTAAAATACACACAAAAAATTTTCACGAAAATTTTTCCAATTAAAATTTTAATTGAGTTTTAAAAAATATTCAATTAAAAATGTAATTGATTCAAAAAATTTTTTAATTGGAACAAAAATCAATCACAAAAATAATAGTATCAATTAATTTTTTAATTGGATCAATTAACTTTAATTTTTTAATTGATACTATCATTTCTGTGATTGAAGACATTTCAATTAAAATTTAATTGGATCAATTAATTTCGTGATTGAATCTGAAAATAAATTTTTTGTGTGTATTGTTTATATTCAATTATATTCAAACGGTCATAACGCCCACATTTTTTTATGGGGCTTATGACCGCGATGAGGGAGGACATAAAGCCCAAACTAAAATTGGGCGATGTGACCGCCCTAATGAAGGTCATAACGCCCAAAAATCATTTTGGGCGAAATGTCCGTTGGGGGATATGTCCGGTCGCCATAATATAGTCGGCCCCGCCCGACTTTAGACTTTTCTTACTTGTTTTTTTTTTGTGTACATGAACAAAAATATAATTAATTTGGCTTTATTAATATCACTTTGGTTTGAGTGTACTTTAAATTTGTTTGCACTGTAGTGCAGACAATTTATACAGAAAAAAAGATTCGTTTATAAACTAACGCAAAATTTAACTTATTTTTATTTTAAACAATTATTTGTTTGTAGTTAAATTTTATTACTTTTTTTTGGAAATTTTCCACAGCTCAATGAAATCTTACTTTTTTTTAAGTATGTCTCAAACGTTTTATGAACTAAACATAGGTATAAAGTTCAATGATACTTTAATTTTTGTTTATCTATGAAAGGGTGCAATTTCGTGAATTGCAGTTAAAAAGTACAACAGGGCATTAAATTTCCCTGCTTTTAACAACGCTTTGTGGAAATCTCAAAATGTGGAATACAATTTAGATCAATTTTGGCACGATTTAGTTTATTTTTCGGTGCAGTATCCCGGACAAGGGTCGAATCTATATCTATCCGGACTAGGGAGGTTATACTGTACTTCATAATCCGCAAATAATCCCCACTGAAACATAATCGAACACAGTGTCACTTAATAGCGAAAAAAAAATAAAGTCGCTTCGTATATTTGTCGTATTTATGGTGGGAAACTTTATACCAACAATGGGAAACGGATTTCAAACTCTGCATAGAAGAGGAAAGGGAAATTATCTGAACCATTCCTAAGAGAACCTTTAGAGGTAAGTAATTCCGATAGAAGTACTCTGCGAGCACCTCTTGCGGCAACTTTTGTGACTAAGGACTATAGGGTTAGTGTCTACGATAAACACAATTATTGTTCCGAAGCAATATACAATTCTCCAATTGGAGAGAATAATGTCTTGGTAATCCAAAAATGCTCTCAAACATGAAATTTTATATAAATGTAGGAAAGTTATTCTTTTTACAAATTTGCCAATGTAGCTCTATCTGGTACGAATTAAATTTAATGCAGTACACCCAAAATTGAATCCACCATTAAAGTAAATGTAGGCTTATTTTAGAAATTTTTAAATAGACTTTATTACAAGTGGCGACCATAATAAAAATGAGTTAATATTTTGAGGCAAGTTACAATATTTGAACATTTCGACAAACAAAAACAAGTTAGAAAAGTCTAAAGTCGGGCGGGGCCGACTATATTATACCCTGCACCACTTTGTATATCTAAATTTTCACATCCGTCAAATATGTTGGGGGCTATGTATAAATGTTTGTCCCAAATACATACACTGTTATAAAAATATGTTTTTCATATGTTTCGATATAAATAAAATGTGTTTCGGGCACAATTTTTAAACACCATATATTTAAGTGCAAACATGTAATGTTCTCAAACTAACACAAAATGTTTGGAACACATATGTTAATATGTTAGAATATATTATGTTTGGGGCATGCATGTTTCATAAAAATTATATGTGTGAATGTAAACATATATACATTTACAAATTTCGAGTAAACATATATATGTTGTGATATTTTATTCAGAGAGCGACAGAGAGAGAGTATAGAGAAAGAAATAGAGATAAAAACCGGGAGGGTCGACGAAAGATATCAAATTAACACAGCGTGAGAATCAAAAGAGAGCAATTTCTGTGAAACCGCTTATATGTTGTTTCGGAAACTGCTTTATGATAAGGCCAAAAATTGTATATGCTTAAGTCTAAATATTATTTAATTTAAGCCTAATTATTATTTAATTTGTGTATATTATAAAATTATTTATGTATGTTTATACTCGACCCCACGTTCTTCCTTTGTTAGAGTTTTTGAATTCCTTCCAAAATTTCAAACTTTTATACCAAAACCAGTTTTTTATTACAAAATTGTTATTTTTGCAATAAAAAAATAATATCTTAGCCAAAAGCTCAGTCCATTTCGTTTATATCAAGCACTGTTTCTGACTGTAAATCTTTAATAACCCACATTTCGAAGTTTCATTATAAAAATTTAATATAGTATAAATATAAATGTGTAAATTAAAAAAAACAAGTATATACGGCCGTAAGTTCGGCCAGGCCGAATCTTATGTACCCTCCACCATGGATTGCGTAGGAACTTCTACTAAAGGCTGTCATCCACAATCGAATTACTTGGGTTGCGATAACACTTGCCGATGGCAAGGTATCGTAAAACTTTTTAACACTGTCTTCTAAATTGTAAGTTAGTCCATAAGGGGTATATATTAAACAAAAAAAAAAGGCCGATTAAATATGTATATAATTCAGTTTAACAAAATTTTCTATACACTGTTAGAAAAATATGTTTTTCATATGTTCCGATATAAACAAAATGTGTTTCGGGCACAATTTTTAAACACAATATATTTAAGTGCCAACATGTAATGTTCCTAAACTAACACTAAATGTTTGGGACACATATGTTAATATGTTAAAATATATTATGTTTGGGGTATGAATGTTTCATAAAAATAATATGTGTGAATGTAAACATATATAAATTTACAAATTTCGAGCAAACATATATATGTTTACAATTTCTGTGAAACGGTTGTATGTTGTTTCGGAAAACTGCTTTATGATAAGGCCAAAAATTTTATATGCTTAAGTCTAAATATTATTTAATTTGAATATTAGAATGAGTATTCGGAGTAAAGAGAATAGACATTCGGAACCAAGAGCATAGAGATTTGAAAAAAACAGCATGTGTTTTCGCCTTGAGAGGAGAATTTTATGTATGTGGGGACTGTAAATTTTTAATAACCCACATTTCGAAGTTTCATTATAAAAATTTAATATAGTATAAATGTCTAAATTGCAAAAAAAAATTGGTTCGGTCGGAGCAAGAATTGAACCCACGACCCTTTGCATGCAAGGCAGACATGCTAACCACTGCTCCACGTGGCCAACAAATGTATGTTTCTTTTAAATAATGTTATGTTTGCATGGGCTCGTGGGCGCTGCAAAGTATGCTATATAAATGTAACTTGTAACGATAATTGTCTACTGGTGACTATAACTACTACGTAGCCCAGTAGATAGTGTGTTGGCTTACAAACTGTATGGGCCTCGGTTCGATTCTCCGCCCAGGCGAAAGGTAAAATTAAAAAAAAAAATTATAAAATTGAATAATTTCTTCAACATTATTTGTATTACAGAAAAAGGTGCCAAGAACTCAATATTTCGTGGAAGTGAAAATTATGTGAGGGAATGATCACAATCTTCTTTGGGGAAAATTCTTCCAAGCATATAATATTTTTGGGCTCAAAATGCTCCCAAACATATAATATGTTCACATAAAACAAACATATAAATATTTCGGCAGTATCCAATAATATATGTGCTTCCTGCAAAATATGTTTGGAACATATGTTAAAGAAGCGATTTTTTTTGAGGGTGTGACTATAAATTTTTAATAACGCACATTTCGATGTTTCATTTAAAAAAATTAATATAGTATAAATATAAATGTGTAAATTAAAAAAAAAAAAAACAAAAACAAAAAAAAAAATGTTCGGTCGGAGCAGGGATTGAACCCACGACCCTTTGCATGCAAGGCAGACATGCTAACCACTGCTCCACGTGGCAAACAAATGTATGTTTCTGTTAAATAATGTTATGTTTGCATGGGCTCGTGGGCGCTGCAAACTATGCTATATAAATGTAACTTAAAACGATAATTATCTACTGGTGACTATAACAGCTACGTAGCCCAGTGGATAGTGTGTTGGCTTACAAACTGTATGGTCCTCGGTTCGATTCTCCGTGCAGGCGAAAGGTAAAATTTAAAAAATTTATAAAAGTGAATAATTTCTTCAACATTATTTGTATTACAGAGAAAGGTGCCAATAACTAAAAAATTTCGTGGAAGTGAAAATTACGAGTATGTTAGGGAATGAGCACAATCGTGTTTGGGAAAAATTCTTCCAAGCATATAATATTTTTGGCTCAAAATGCTTCCAAACATATAATATGTTCACATAAAGCAAACATATTAATGTTTCGGCAGTATGCAATAATATATGTGCTTCCTGCAAAATATGTTTGGAACATATGTTAAAGAAGCGATTTTTTTTTGAGGGTGTAGAAATAAAATTTTGACAAAATTTTCTATAGAAATAAAAACTTGACAAAATTTTCTACAGAAATAAAATGTTGACAAAATTTTCTATGGAAGTAAAATGTTGACAAAATTTTCTATAGCAATAAAATTTTGACAAAATTTTCTATAAAAACAAAATGTTGACAAAATTTTCTATAGAAATAAAATTTTGACAAAATGTTCTATAGAAATAAAATGTTGACAAAATTGTCTATAGAAATAAAATGTTGACAAAATTTTCTACAGAAATAAATTTTTTACAAAATTTTCTATAGAAATAAAATTTTGACAAAATTTTCTATGGAAATAAAATGTTGACAAACATTGCTATAGAAATAAACTTTTTACAAAACTTTCTATAGAAATGAAATTTTGACAAAACTTTCTATAGTAATAAAATTTGACAATTTTTACATGGCTGTTAGAGGCCATATACTAACGAAATGTACCAAATTTCAACCGCATCGGATGACTTTTGCTCCTCCAAGAGGCTCCGGAGGTCAAATCTGGGGATCGGTTTATATGGGAGCTATATATAATTATGGACCGATATGGACCAATTTTTGCATGGTTGTTAGAGACCATATACTAACACCACGTACTAAATTTCAATTGGATCGGATGAATTTTGCTCATCCAAGAGGCTCCAGAGTTCAAATCTGGGGATGGTTTATATGGGAGCTATATATAATTATGGACCGATATGGACCAATTTTTGCATGCTTGTTAGATACCGTATACTAACATCAGGTACCCAATTTCAAACGGATCGGATTAATTTTACCCCTCCAAGAGGCTCCGGAGGTCAAATCTGGGGATCGGTTTATATGGGAGCTATATATAATTATGGACCGATATGGACCAGTTTTTGCATGGATGTTAGAGACCATATACTAACACCACGTACCAAATTTCAGTCGGGTAGGATGAAGTTTGCTCCTCCAAGAGGCTCCGGAGGTCAAATCTGGGGATCGGTTTATATGGGAGCTATATATATTTATGGACCGATATGGACCAATTTTTGCATGGTTGTTAGAGACCGTATACTAACATCAGGTACCAAATTTCAACCGGATCGGATGAATTTTGCCCCTCCAAGAGGCTCCGGAGGTCAAATCTGGGGATCGGTTTATATGGGGGCTATATATAATTATGGACCGATATGGACCAATTTTTGCATGGTTGTTAGAGACCGTATACTTAGACCACGTACCAAATTTCAACCGGATCGGATGAATTTTGCTGCTCCGGAAGGCTCCGCAAGCCAAATTTGGGGATCGGTTTATATGGGGGCTATACGTAAACGTGGGCCGATATGGCCCATTTTCAATACCATCCGACCTACATCAATAACAACTACTTGTGCCAAGTTTCAAGTCGATAGCTAGTTTCGTTCGGAAGTTAGCGTGATTTCCACAGACGGACGGACAGCCGGACAGACGGACAGACGGACAGACGGACGGACGGACGGACATGCTTAGATCGACTCAGAATTTCACCACGACCCAGAATATATATACTTTATGGGGTCTTAGAGCAATATTTCGATGTGTTACAAACGGAATGACAAAGTTAATATACCCCCATCCTATGGTGGAGGGTATAACAAGTAAGGAAAGTCTAAAGTCGGGCGGAGCCGACTATATTATACCCTGCACCACTTAGTAGATCTAAATTTTAGATACCACATCATTCGTCAAACGTGTTGGGGGCTATATATAAAGGTTTGTCCCAAATACATACATTTAAATATCACTCAATCTGGCCAGAATTTGATAGACTTCTACAAGATTTATAGACTCAAAATTTAAGTCGGCTAATACACTAGGGTGGAAAACAATGTTAGTAACAAATATGGGAAACATTTAAATCGGAAGCAATTTTTAGGAAACTTCGCATAAGTTTATTTATGATTTATCGCTCGATATATATATTAGAAGTTTAGGAAAACTAGAGTAATTTTTACAACTTATCGACTAAGCAGTGGCGATTTAACAAGGAAAATGTTGGTATTTTGACCATTTTTGTCGAAATCAGAAAAAACATATATATGGGAGCTATATCTAAATCTGTACCGATGTCAACCAAATTTGGCACGCATATCTACAATGCTAATTCTACTCCCTGTGCAAAATTTCAACTAAATCGGAGTTAAAAATTGGCCTCTGTGGTCATATGAGTGTAAATCGGGCGAAAGCTATATATATATGGGAGATATATCCAATTCTGAACCGATTTCAACCAGATTCGGCACGCATAGTTACAATGCTAATTCTACTCCCTGTGCAAAATTTCAACTAAATCGGAGCAAAAAACTGACCTCTGTGGTCATATGAGTGTAAATCGGGCGAAAGCTATGTATGGGAGCTATATCTAAATCTGAACCGATTTGGCTGATATTTTGCAAGTTTTTCGAGACTCATAAAATATTCGGATGTACGGAATTTGGGGAAGATCGGTTGATATACACGCCAATTATGACCAGATCGGTGAAAAATATATATGGCAGCTATATCTAAATCTGAACCGATTTTTTCCAAAATCAATAGGGATCGTCTTTGAGCCGAAACAGGACCTTATACCAAATTTTAGAACAATCGGACTAAAACTGCGAGCTGTACTTTCCACACAAAAATACATCAACAGACAGACAGACAGACGGACATCGCTAAATCGACTCAGAATTTAATTCTAAGCCGATCCGTATACTAAAAGGTTGGTCTATGATTACTCCTTCTTGGCGTTACATACAAATGCACAAACTTATTATACCCTGTACCACAGTAGTGGTGAAGGGTATAAACGACGCTGACAGTGAGTCGCAAGACACACACAGTTGTCCACAGGCAACTTTAGGGTCGAAAGGGTTAAGGATATTGCCCTCCACATCGCGCTATTACTTTTTCATTTTATTATACCCTGCGCCACACTGTGGAACAGGGTGGCGCCGTCTGTCCGTCCGTCTGTCTGTGAACACATTTTTGTGATCAAAGTCTAGGTCGCAATTTAAGTCCAATCGCCTTCAAATTTGGCACGTGTTCCTTTTTTGGGTCAGAATAGAACCCTATTGATTTTGGAAGAAATCGGTTCAGAGTTAGATATAGCTCCTATATATATTTGTCGCCCGATATGCACTTATATGGACCCAGAAGCCAGAGTTTTATCCCGATTAGCTTTAAATTGTGCACTTTGCTTACAACTAGTAGTGTAGCCAAGTGTATAAAATTTGATTGAAATCGATTCAGATTTAGATATAGCTCCCATATATATCTTTCGCCCGATATGGACTAATATGGTTCTAGAAGCCAGAGTTTTGGCCCAATTTGGTTGAAATTTTGCACTAGGAGTACAATTAGTAGTGTAGTCGAGTGTGCCAAATTTTATTGAAATCGGTTCAGATTTAGATATAGCTCCCATATAGATCTTTCGCCCGATGTACACTTATATGACCACAGTGGCCAATTTTTTACTTCAATTTAGTTGAAATTTTGCACAGGGTATTAATTTAGCTTTGTTGCAATGCGTGTCAAATTTGATTGAAATCGGTTCAGATTTAGATATAGCTCTCATATATATTTAATTTGATTTCGACAAAAATGGTCAAAATACCAAAATTTTTGTAAAACTGGCTGTATATATATATATATATATATATATATATATATATATATATATATATATATATATATATATATATATATATATATATATATATATATATATATATATATATATATATATATATATATATATATATATATATATATATATATATATATATATATATATATATATATATATATATATATATATATATATATATATATATATATATATATATGTATATATAGACTTTCCTTACTTGTTTTTTATGTGATGTTATTGCAGTACACTTCGAATACAGCTTTAACTCTTACTAGCAAATACGTTTCTAAACACAAAGTTGTATAGCAGATCAAAAAGAAAGACAAAAAATACAAAACTAACGGTATATTTTGGTTTTGTGATGAGTACACATAAAGTGCAAAATTGAGTACATGCGAGTTTTTTTGTTATGTTTATTTATCTCTCTGAATTCTTTACTTTTTGTTTTGAGTGTTTTGTTGTTTTATTAAGAATTGAAGAAGGAATAAAAGAAAAATAAAATTATTCTTTATTCTGCTTTTTTATTCGTTTAGAATTGAAAAAAAAAATTAATTATGTGCTCATGCCTGCACGTCACTGTATGTATTTTTAATCTATGACATTTATTTACATAATTTATGAATTCCTTCATGGAAAATATTTATAAACGCTATTCATAAAATATATGAAATCTTTTTTTTTTTTGTATTCTCCCATTTCACATTTTTTACCACTGTACTCAAACCCCAAAGTGTTAATAAACACACACAAAAAACAACCCAAAAGATCTCTGGTAGTAAACGGAAACTTACCTGACGTTGATGAAAGTCCACACCGGAAACAGCAACAGCAGCAGTCTTTAATTCAGCCACAGACATTTAAACTCAAACAAACTGTGGCAGTATGGGACTTTGTGATTAGGCCTGTATAGCGAGGGCACACAGTTAGGGGTAACGTAGGATGGATGCTTGGTGTTTTGTGGTTACTTCTTTGGATACTGGTGTTTGCCCACGAGCCTACACATCAAACAAAAGACTCGGCTGGTAGTGGATATTCAGTTTTCGTTCACTGCTGTTGCGTTGTGATGTGATGGGGCTAGTGATAATGGATTTTGGTATATAAAAAAAAAACCATTCACCAGACTTTGGTTGCTTCTTTTTGGAGAGTGGATGGAGTAGGACACAAAAAATGTGGTTTCAATTGTGTTTTTTTTTGTCTTTCGGTTCACTCTTGTCTCTTTGGTCCAACTATCAATGATGGTGTTGTGTTGGTATTCGAAAGATTGTTTGATGGTTTGAAAATAAATTAAATTTTAATGACTTTTACAATTTCTACTATCGAGGTGCGATAGACTCAGCTATCGTTAGTTGGTTGTTGTTGTATTTGTAGTTCCCAGGATATATGTGGGAATTCGAAATTATTCACATATTCGGTTTTGAGGTCTCTAGGTAAGTTTGCTTGCTTTTTTTATATTCTAATCGTTATAATGGACGGTTTAGGTTTTATTTTTTTATTTTTTTTTGGTGGGTCAAGACAAGAGTCATAGAGTGGGTAGAGGTTTTGTTAAACAGCAAAGTAACCGTTCGATATTCGTTGTATGTTGATTTTCTTTTTTTTTTGGAATTTGAATTTATGTCCTAACCTTTCTAACCTTTTGATAAAATGTCCTGGAGATTTGATTACAATGTCGCCACATAAAATTCAATTTAGAATGGGTGTTATAGCTTTATCCTTTTTGTGGTTTCTGGTATTATCGAAACTTTAATATTTCAATATATCCTCTTTATTGGCATATTCTTCGTGTTTTGATGATGATGATGATGATGATGATATTTTCTTTTTTTTTTGCTGTTTTCTTCAAAGAATTTTGGCACTGGTTTCAGTATTTTGTTTTTGTTGGGGATTTTGTGGTGTTTGAAGTTGTGTTACAGTTAATAGAATTCCACGAATTTTATTTCCCCTTTATCTACAAAGACGTTTTATATATTTTTTCCCATACACTGAAAAAATAACAGGTTTTTTTTTTAATATTTTGCTATTTATTCATAGTTAAAATGCTTTTGATTACATTGGGAATACTTTGAAGCGTAATTCTTGTTTTTTTATGGACACTCAGAGCAAAAAGTTTACTTAAATTAAAAAACCTTTGCATTTACTAAAGAAATTTGCTATTGATTTCGAGCCAAAGATGCGACTTCTATAAAAAAAATAAAAAAAAAAAAACATTTTAAGGAAGCTATCTACACTGAAAAAAAAAAAATATATTGACATAAAATGAATAAATAAACAAGTATATACGGCGGTAAGTTCCGCCAGGCCGAAGCTTATGTACCCTCCACCATGGATTGCGTAAAAACTTCTTCTAAACACTGTCATCCACACTGAAAAAAAGCATGCCCGGTTCCAAAGATTTTGCCTTTTCTTTAAAAATTTTGGTATTGATTCCGAGCCAAAGAAGCGGAGAATACAAGTAAGGATACTTTTAAGACAAAATTCTCTTTTAAATTTTTGGTTTTATGTACTTGCTTCTACACGGTTGAAAAAAACTGTTTTTCATATGTTTGGCTATAAACATTATATGTTTGGAACACAAATTTTTAAACACAATATTTTTGAGTGCAAGCATATAATGTTCATAAACTAGCATAACATGTTTGGGACATATATGTTAATATGTTAGAACATATTATGTTTGGGACATAAAATGTTTGTAAATATAATATGCTTGAATGCAAACATATATTAATTTAGAAATAGCCTATAAACATATATGTGTTTAGTAGCTTGGAGCGCTATTTAACAGGGAGCGATATTGAATTAAGTTGGTGGTTGTTGCTTGTTATTACAAAATTAATTTTATTTTTCCTTGGGCAATTGATCTGCTACTTCTTTGATCCTTACAAATTGTGTGGTCCGCTGTTCGAATCCCCGTCCGGCAAAAGGTAAAATTAAAATAAAAAAAATTATAAAATTGAATAATTTCTTCTACAATATTTTTATTACAGAAAAAGGTGCTAAGAACTAAAAAATCTCGTGGAAGTGAGAAAGATGTGAGGGAATATACAATAAGGCAGAAACAAAATTTTGAGCATTCAGGTCGAAAACCTATGTTATTAGCACCTATATTACCTGTTTATTTTCATAATTCATTATGATTGTAAATATAAAAATAGATAAATAAAATTTTGAGCACAATATTGTTTGGGAGAATTTTTTTTAAGCATATAATATTTTTGGGTGCAAAATGCTTCCAAACATATTATATGTTCACACAATAACATATTGTTTTTTGGAAGACAACATTATTGAATTTGGATGCAAAAATACAAAATGTTTGGAACTTAGACTACCCAAACATATATTGTTTAGACCAATATGCTTTCAAACATATTATATATTGGAAGAGATCAAACATATAAATGTTTGGGCAATACCCAAAAATGTATATGCTTGAAGCAAAATATGTTTGGGAGTATATGTTACAGAAGCGATTTTTTGTGAGGGTGTAGGAAGTAAATTCTCATATTGCGTTTTTTGCTTTTTTTTCTTCATATGCGACAACTTTATTTTCCAAATTAAGACTTGACTTCTAGTAGAAATTATGCTATTTTTCAAGTAAAAAACCTCTTTAAAATAAAGTGTTGACAAACATGTCCTATATTTGAACTATTTTTTGCTTTGTAGTCAAGATGCAAAAAGACAACAAATTTAAAGACAATTTTATTAAATATAAAGAATTTTTCTGAGTTATTAAAGTCAAGTTGACCTTAGCCCAACCATTTTTTCTTTCATGTCATGATACCCATTTTTAAGTGAAATTACTTAATTATAAGGACAATATGACTTCATTGAAAAGTTTATCGACTTTTGGACAAGGAAAAACTTTATATTAGAGAAATGCGTCTTCTAAGCTAAAGGGTGATACGGTCAAAATTTGGTCAAGGGAAAACGCGTGTAAATCGGTGAAATCGTTTATTTAAAAAATCAAATTAAATTTCTTTTTCAAGTTCAATTAGTATAAAATTCAGGAAAAATATTCAGTTAGGCTTTCGCTTTTCCAAATCCGAATTGCCGGGCCTCACGTTTGACACCTGCCATCAGATTTTGTACAGCCACCTTGTCCACCTTCTTCGCCGCAGAAAGCCAGTTTGCCTTGAACTGCTGCTCGTCCTTAGCAGTTTTTTGGTCTTCTTTAGGTTCCGCTTGACAATAGACCAGTATTTCTCAATTGGGCGGAGCTCTGGCGTGTTGGGAGGGTTCTTGTCCTTGGGAACCACCTGCACGTTGTTGGCGGCGTACCACTCCATGTCCTTTTTACCGTAATGGCAAGATGCCAAATCCGGCCAAAATAGTACGGAACAACCGTGTTTCTTCAGGAAAGGCAGCAGACGTTTTTTCAAACACTCTTTCACGTAAATTTCTTGGTTGACAGTCCCGGAAGCTATGAAAATGCTGCTTTTCAAGCCACAGGTACAGATGGCTTGCCAAACCAGATATTTATTTGCGAACTTTGACAGTTTTATGTGCTTGAAAATATCTGCAACCTTTCCCCTTCCTTTTGCGGTATGTAGGTTTCGTCGTCCATTACCACGCAGTCAAACTTCGTCAGCATCGTCGTGTACAGCCTCCGGGATCGCGCTTTGACCGTCGTATTTTGTTTATCATCGTGATTTGGAGTCACTACCTTCTTGTAAGTCGATAGTCCTGCTCGTTTTTTGGCTCGCTGCACGGTTATAGACGATACACCCAGCTTATTTGCGGCATCTCGGAGAGAGAGGTTAGGGTTTCGCTTGAAACTACCGGCAACTCTCTTTGTCGTCTTAGCGACTTCCGGTTTTCGATTTCCCCCCGATCCAGACTTCCTGGCTGTCGACAAACGTTCCACTTTAATTACATTTGTAACGGTTGATTTGGCAACTTTTAGCGATTTTGCCAGCTTTGCGTGCTAGTAGCTCGGATTTTCGCGATGCGCGAGCAAAATTTTGATACGCTGCTCTTCTTGCTTGGACGGCATTTTGACAACTGAAGAGTGAATTCCAAAATCAAGATAGGAGCAACATTCTACACACACACACACCTTCAAAATGAGGGGTGTTCAGGTTTTTTAAATGCAAAATTGAAAGAAATACGTCAAGTTTATATTGACCAAATTTTGACGGTATCACCCTTTAAGCAAAATTTGCATTCGTATTTTAAGTACATGAAATCTTTGACCTCACGACAATATTTTTTTTCAGTGCACAATCGAATTACTTGGGTTGCGGCAACGCTTGCCGATGGCAAGGTATCTTAAAACTTCCTAACACCGTCTTCTAAATTGTAAGTCCATACGTGGTATATATTAAATTAACAAAATTTTCTATAAAAATAAAATTTTAACAAAATTTTCTATAAAAATAAAATTTTAACAAAATCTTCCATAGAAATAAAATTCTGACAAAATTTTCTATAGAAATAAAGTTTTGACAAAATTTTCTATAGAAATGAAATTTTAACAAAATTTTCTATAGAAATACAATTTTAACAAAATTTTCTATAGAAATAAAATTTTAACAAAATTTTCTATAGAAATAAAGTTTTGACAAAATTTTCTATAAAAATAAAATTTTAATAAAATTTTCTATAAAAATAAAATTTTAACAAAATTTTCCATAGAAATAAAATTTTGACAAAATTTTCTGTAGAAATAAAATTTTGACAAAATTTTCTATAGAAATAAAGTTTTGAAAAAATTTTCTATAGAAATGAAATTTTAACAAACTTTTCTATGGAAATAAAATTTTAACAAAATTTTCTATAGAAATAAAATTTTAACAAAATTTTCTATAGAAATAAAATTTTAACAAATTTTTCTATAGAAATAAAGTTTTGACAAAATTTTCTATAAAAATAAAATTTTAATAAAATTTTCTATAAAAATAAAATTTTAACAAAATTTTCCATAGAAATAAAATTTTGACAACATTTTCTGTAGAAATAAAATTTTGACAAAATTTTCTATAGAAATAAAGATTTGACAAAATTTTCTATAGAAATAAAATTTTAACAAAATTTTCTATGGAAATAAAATTTTAACAAAATTTTCTATAGAAATAACATTTTAACAAAATTTTCTATAGAAATAAAATTTTAACAAAATTTTCTATAGAAATAAAGTTTTGACAAAATTTTCTATAGAAATAAAATTTTAACAAAATTTTCTATGGAAATAAAATTTTAACAAAATTTTCTATAGAAATAACATTTTAACAAAATTTTCTATAGAAATAAAATTTTAACAAAATTTTCTATAGAAATAAAATTTTTGGTAGATTATTTTTGGCTCGAGTGACAACCATGATTATGAACCGATATGGACCAATTTTTGTGTGATTGGGGATAACTGTAGACCAATATGGACCAATTTTGGTATGATTGTTAGCGGCCATATACTAACACCACGTTCCAAATTTGAATCGGATCGGATGAATTTTGCTTCTCTAAGAGGCTCCGGAGGTCAAATCTGGAGAACGGTTTATATGGGGGCTATATATAATTATGGACCTATATGGACCAATTCTGGCACGGTTCTTAGAGACCATATACTAACACCATGTTCCAAATTTCAAACGGATCGGATGAAATTTGCTTCTCTTAGAGGCTCCGCAAGCCAAATCTGGGGAACGATTTATATGGGGGCTATATATAATTATGGACCGATGTGGACCAATTTGTGCATGGTTGTTAAGGACTAACACCATGTACCAAATTTCAGCCGGATCGGATGAAATTAGCTTCTCTTAGAGGCCTCGCAAGCCAAATTTGGGGGTCCGTTTAAATGGGGACTATACGTAAAAGTGGACCGATATAGCCCATGTGCAATACCATCCTACCTACATCAATAACAACTACTTGTGCCAAGTTTCAAGTCGATAGCTTGTTTCGTTCGGAAGTTGGCGTGATTTCAACAGACGGACGGACGGACCGACATGCTCAGATCGACTCAGAATTTCACCACGACCCAGAATATATATACTTTATGGGGTCTTAGAACAATATTTCGATGTGTTTCAAACGCAATGACAAAGTTAATATATCCCCCATCTTATGTTGGAGGGTATAAAAAAATGAAAACAATTTAGGGTTTTTAATGTTAAAAAAACCTTTGGCAACACTGCTTTTAAATCAATATCAAAATCTTTAAATAAATATTTTTAAATAAAAAGTAAACACTTTTTGCTTAAGTGTATCAGCTTTTTTGAAATTTAGCCAAATATTTCGAAATGTCCGTGTTAGTTCATGGTGGAAAAAAGTGTGTGTGTGTTTTTTTTTATTTTATGTCCTATAGAGCTCCTCTTGCTTTTGTGAGACTTGCTTCTTGTGTTTCCAACAAACAAACTCCTTCATTCCTTGGGGCGCATGATTTGCCCTTTTTGGTCTTTGCTCTTGCTCGTTTTTTTTTTTTTTTGGATGCTTAGTATTCAGTGAGTTTTGCTTCCTGTGGATTTTTACTGAATATTTTATTTTTTTTTTGTATGTTTCTACTTTTCTTCGTTCAAGGATTTATTAAGCAATGTTCCTTGTTTGCCTTTAAGAGATCATCCAAAATGTTTTGTATAGTAAAGCCCAAAAGGTAGTTGATGTTGCATTTTATACACCAAGGATCTTTAATAAACCCAATCCCAATGAATGTGCTTTTTGTTTGCCAGCATCTCTTTGCGTGGGCGAGTCTAGGTGTGGACTGTTTAGAAAATCCTAAAACGTGTTTGGTGTTCGTAAAAAGAATTTCACTTGCCGCAATGGTTTCTCTAGACAAAAACGAAATGGCTGGAGTTCCTTCGCTGCGTTTTGTTTTTTATGGGGCTCTTAGGTCTTTCTTGCCGCCTTTTTACTATTTTTGCTTTATTGCTCTTTTTCTCTCTTTAAGTTCTTGGTCTCCATTTGCTTCATAGTAATTTAATATTTTTTGAATTTTATCCTTTACATTTGTTTCTTGTGCTATGTTCTCGGTTTAACCACTTAATGAGAAATAAATACGTTAGCTATTTATGGATTTATGTATTCGTGAACTGCAGCATTGGAAGAAAACCTAAACCTTAATGTGCTAGATGATTTCGGTTGGGGTTATTATTATATACTATCCATTTTTTATACCCACCACCATAGAATGGTGATGGGGGTATAATAAGTTTGTCATTCCGTTTGTAACACATCGCAATATTGCTCTAAGACCCCATAAGTATATATATTCTGGGTCATGGTGAAATTCGTAGTCGATCTAAGCATGTCCGACCGTCCGTCCGTCTGTTGAAATCATGCTAACTTCCGAACAAAACAAACTATCGACTTGAAACTTGGCACAAGTAGTTGTTATTGATGTAGGTCGGATGGTATTGCAAATGGGCCATATCGGACCACACGTATAGCCCCCATATAAACCGATCACCAGATTTGACTTGCGGAGCCTATAAGAGAAGCATATTTCACCAGATCTGGCTGAAATTTAGTACATGGTATTAGTATATGGTATCCAACAACAATTATGGACCATATCGGTCCATAATTATATATAGTCCCCATATAAACCGATCCCCAGATTTGAGCTCTGGAGCCTCTTGAAGGAGCAAAATTTATCCGATCCGGTTGAAATTTGGTACGTGGTGTAAGTATATGGTCTATAACAACCATGCCAAAATTGGTCCATATCGGTCCATAATTATATATAGCCCCCATATAAACCGATCCCCAGATTTGAGCTCTGGAACCTCTTGGAGGAGCAAAATGTATCCGATTCGGTTGGAATTTAGTACGTGGTGTTAGTATATGGGCTCTAAGGACCATGCCAAAATTGGTCCATATCGGTCCATAATTATATATAGCCCCCACATAAACCAATCCCCAGATTTGAGCTCTGGAGCCTCTTGGCAAAATTTATCCTATCCGGTTGAAATTTGGTACGTGGTGTTAGTATATGGTCTCGAACAATCATGCAAAAATTGGTCCATATCGGTCCATAATTATATATAGCCCCCATATGAACCGATCCCCACATTTGAGTTCTGGAGCCTCTTGGAGGAGCAATATGTATCCGATCCAGTTGGAATTTAGTACGTGGTGTTAGTATATGGGCTCTAAAAACCATGCCAAAATTGATCCATATCGGTCCATAATTATATATAGACCCCATATAAACCGATCCCCAGATTTGAGCTCTGGATCCTCTTGGAGGAGCAAAATATATCCGATCCGGTTGGAATTTAGTACGTGGTGTTAGTATATGGCCTCTAAAAACCATGCCAAAATTGGTTCATATCGGTCCGTAATTATATATAGCCCCCATATAAACCGTTCCCCAGATTTGAGCTCTGGAGCCTCTTGGAGGAGCAAAATATATCCGATCCGGTTGGAATTTAGTACGTGGTGTTAGTATATGGCCTCTAAAAACCATGCCAAAATTGGTCCATATCGGTCCATAATTATATATAGCCCCCATATAAACCGATCCCCAGATTTGAGCTCTGAAGCCTCTTGGAGGAGCAAAATGTATCCGATCCGGTTGAAATTTGGTACGTGGTGTAATTATATGGTCTCTAACAACCATGCCAAAATTGGTTCATATCGGTCCATAATTATATATAGCCCCCCACAAAAACCTATTCCCAAATTTTACCTCCGGAGCCTCTTGGAGGAGCAAAATTTATCCTATCCGGTTGACATTTGGTACGTGGTGTTAGTATGTGGTTTCTAACTACTATGCCAAAATTGGTCCACATCGGTCCATAATTATATATAGCCCTCATATAAACCGATTCCCAAATTTTACCTCCAGACCTCTGGAGCCTCTTGAAGGAGCAAAATTTATCCGATCCGGTTGAAATTTGGTACGTGGTGTTAGTATATGGCCTCTAAAAACCATGCAAAAATTGGTCCATATCGGTCCATAATTATATATAGCCCCCATATAAACCGATCCCCAGATTTGGTTATGGAGCTTCTTGGAGGAGCAAAATTCATTCGATTCAGTTGAAATTTTGTATTTTGTGTAAGTATATGAACACTAATAACCTTGCAAAAATTAGTATATATAGTCCCATATAAAACGATCCCCAGATTTGTCCTGCGATGTCTCTCAAATAAACCGATCCCAAATCACACAAAAATTGGTCCATATCGGTTCATAATTGTATGTAACCCCCATGTAAAATGATCCCCGTATTTCAATCTGGCTCTCTAATTACCGGTCAAGTGATCATATCGGTTACCTATATATACCTTTTTTGTCTACTATATACCACGTATGGACTAATTTACAATTCAGAAGACGATGTTAAGAAGTTTTAAGATATCTTGCCATCGGCAAGTATTATCACAATCCAATTAATTCTTTAGTAGAAGTTTCTATGCAATCCATGGTGTAGGGTACCTAAGATTCGGCCTGGCCGAACTTAGGGCCGTATATACTTGTTTGTAATTCAGGTGGTGTAGAAGGTTTCACATTAAATTCGTTTTATTTAGATATTTGCTCCACGTTGGTATAGTATCTGCAAATAGAAAGGAGAAAATATGTATATTGAATTACAAACTTTTCCAGATAAATTTTGAATATTTATTATTTACTAAATTACACTAAAACAAGTAAGTAAAGTCTAAAGTCGGGCGGAGCCGACTATATAATACCCTTCACCACTATGTAGAAAAACATTTGTGTTACCATCTCAACTACTTAAACTTTGCTGGGAGCTATATAAAGGTTTGCATTTCCAGATACAAATACTTTTAATGGAAACAATTTTTTGTACTTCTACAAAATCTCTAGAATTAAAATTTAAATCGGCTAACACCCTGGGATGAAACACAATGTTAGTAAAAAATATGGGAAATATGAAGCGAGATACATTTTAATGAAATTGTACAAAAGAGATTTATGATTTTTCAGGCGATACATATGTATTCGAGATATAGGACAATTAGAGTAATATTTACAATTTTTGCTACTCAGCAGTGGCGATTTTACAAGGATATTGGTTAGATCTCGCCAAGATATGTGGTCAAGTGTGGGTTGTGATATATTATTTGGTCTGAACCAATTTTGACTAAATTTGACATGCATAGTTAGAATAATAATTCTGCTATCTATGCGAAATTTCACGTAAATGGGAGTATAACTTTGGCCCACCTGGTCATATGAGTGCAAATCGGACGGGACATATATATGGGAGCAATATCTAAATCTGAACCGATTTCAACAAAATTTGCCACAATTACCTATACTACTAAACGTATTCCTTGTGCGAAATTTGAAGCAAATCGCGGCAAAACCCTGGATTTTGAGGCCATATAAGTTCAAATCGGACGAAATATATATGGGAGCTATATCTAAATCTAAATCGATTTTGACCATATTTGGCACATACAATAGTATCATTAAAAGTACCGCTTGTGCAAAATTTGAAGTAAGTCAGGGAAAACTCTGGCTTTTGAGACCATATAAGTCCAAATCGGGCGAAAGATATATATGCGAGCTATATCTAAATCTGAACCGATTTTAACAAAATTTGACACAGTTAACGATACTATTAAACGTAGCCCTTGTGCAAAATTTGAAGCAAATCACGGCAAAACTCTGGCTTTTGTGGCCATATAAGTTCAAATCGGACGAAAGATATATATGGGAGCTATATCTAAATTTGAACCGATTTCAATCAAATTTACCAAGCATTGGTAGAATGTCAATACTACCCTCTGTGCAAAATTTCACGAAGATCGGTAGTAAACTTTGGTCTCTGTTGTCATATGAGTCGAAATCGGACGAAAGATATATATGGGAGCTATATCTAAATCTGAACCGTTTTGGCTGATATTTTGCAAGATTTTCGAGATTCATAAAATATTTGGATGTACGGTATTTCAAGAAAATCGGTTGATAAACATGCTAACTATGACCACATCGGGGATAAATATATATGACAGCTATATCTAAATCTGAACCGATTTTTTCCAAAACCAATAGCGATTGTCTCTGTCCCAAGAAACGGCCCTATGCCAAATTTGAGGACGATCGGACTTAAATTGCGAACTGTACTTTGTGCACAAAATTACATATACAGACCGACGGACGGACGGACAGACATACAGACATCGCTAAATCGACTCAGAATTTAATTCTAAGCCGATCGGTATACTAAAAGATGGGTCTATGACCACTATTTCTTGGCGTTACATACAAATGTACAAACTTATTATACCCTGTACCACAGTAGTGGTGAAGGGTATAAAAAATTCGAATTTTAAGGATACGAAATCTTTGTTCACATCAAAATATTTTTTTCAGTGCACCATCTACTTTCTATAGGAGATCTTTATTTGATTTTTTTTAATGGTTTGTAAAGAGGGAATCCCCTCTGACTAGAAAATCGATACATTTGTTACCTTATTGTTGACAATATCTTCATATTTTTTATATTTTCCAAAAATTGTATTTTTAGAAAAAAATGGTCAACTAAAGGGATTTTTCTGTTAAATAACGTTTTTATACCCTTCACCACTACTGTGGCACAGGGTATAGTAAATTTGTGCATTTGTATGTAATGCCAAGAAGGAACAGTCTGAGACCCATCGTTTAGTACACCAAAAAAAAGTGAACTTTTTTATAGGAAGAATGAACTACCTCGCACGAAAATTGAACTCAATTTTACACCACATTTGATTTACACCACAGAATTAGCATTGTAGCTATGCGCGCCAAATTTGGTTGAAATCGGTTCAGATTTAGATATAACTCCCATATATATGTTTTTCTGATTTTGACAAAAATGATAAAAATACCAACATTTCCCTTGTAAAATCGCCACTGCTTAGTCGAAAAGTTGTAAAAATGACTCTAATTTTCCTAAACGTCTAATACATATATATCGAACAATAAATTATAAATAAATTTTTGCTAAGTTTCCTTAAAATTGCTTCATATTTAAATGTTTCCCATATAATACTCTCCACCATAGGATGGGGGTGTATATTAACTTTGTCATTCCGTTTGTAACACATCGAAATATTGCTCTAATACCCTATAAAGAATATATATTCTGGGTCGTGGTAAAATTCTGAGTTGATCTGAGCATGTCCGTCCGTCCGTCTGTTGTATTTTTTGTGTGTGTTACTTTTTCACGGGAAACATATAACATGTTTGTCGAAACCATGTTATTTTCTCCGAAATTATATGTCTGATTTCGGAAAGCATGTTATGTTTGACGAGAAAATAACCTTTTTGAGACAAAAATGTTACAAAAAGTAATATGATGCTCTTGAAGCATGTTTGAGGTGATCATATTCCATCTCTAGGAGCACCGACCAGAAAATCGATATATTTGTTACCTTATTGTTCACAATATGCTTATAGTTTATTCGTTTCACACAAAAAAAAAACAAATTCTGATTCAATCACGAAATTAATTGATCCAATTAATTTTTTAATTGAAATGTCTTCAATCACAGAAATGATAGTATTAATTAAAAAATTAATTGACAGTCAATTAAAAAATTAATTGATACTATTAATTTGTGTGATTGATTTTTGTTTCAATTAAAAAATTTGTTGAATCAATTAAATTTTTAATTGAATTTTTTTTAAAACTCAATTAAGATTTTAATTGGATAAGTTTTCATGAATTTTTTTTTTTGTATTATTTTGTCTTTTCTCACACGCAGAGAAGAAACATGATTGTCGCGATCATATTCGAAGAGCTAAATAATAATATGATAGGAGCTATTTTTGCGGGGATCATGTAACATTTTCACCTGTAACCATGTTGGCTCAGTAAACATGGTTCTAAGAAAAACAAAATTGTCCTAATCTAAAATGTTATTCTATTGATAAAAATAATTTTGTTTGAATCAAAAGACAATGGTCACGATCTAAAATGTTATGGTATTTTTATAAGTTTGATCGGCCAAAAAATGTGTCTACCAGAAATATTGATTTTAGACCCCATAAAATATATACCGATCGACTCAGAATCACCTCCTGAGTCGATCCAGCGCTTGGTGTCCGTCCGTCCGTCTGTCCATGTATTTGTTGTTCACAGGATTCCGGTCGCAATTATTAACCGATTTGGATGAAATTTGGTACAGGGTGTTTTTTGGGCACAAGGACGAACGCTATTGAATTTGGAAGAAATCGGATCAAATTTAGATATAGCTCCCATATATATGTATCGCCCGATTTCGACAAATCGAGTCACGTTGCGAATTTTTAAAAACCGATCGTCATAAAATTTTGCACATAGTAAACTTTTGCATCTTTCTTTAAGTCTGCAAAATTTCATCGAAATCGGTTCAGATTTAGATATAGCTCCCATATATATGTATCGCCCGATTTTCCCAAATTTGGCCATAAAAACCTTATTTATTAAGCGATCTTTCTCAAACTTGCCTTAATCTAATCTTTTATGGTACTGACAATATGTGCTAAAAATAATCGAAATCGGTTCAGATTTAGATATAGCTCCCATATATATTTATCGCCCGATTTGGTCAAATTTGGCTGCAAAACCCTTATTTATCAACCGATCGTACTCAAAGTTGGCTAAATGTAATTTTCTATAACTCTAACTGTATGTGCGAAATTTCATCGAAATCGGTTCAGATTTAGATATAGCTCCCATATATATGTATCGCCCGATTTTGCCAAATTTGGCCGTTAAACCCTTATTTATCAACCGATCGTAACCAAGGTCGGCTAAATGTAATCTTCTATAGCACTAACTGTATGTGCAAAATTTCATCGAAATCGGTACAAATTTAGATATAGGCCCCATATATATGTATCGCCCGATATAGAAAAATTTGCCCCTAATAACCTTATTTTTGACCATAGGCCTCATTTATTATCGTACTCAAATTTTACACAAGATAACCTTCTGTGGTATCAATCATACCTTGAAAATATTATAAAAATTGGTTCAGATTTATATATAGGTCCCATATATCGCTCATTTTGTCATATTTGGCCATAATACCCTTATTTATTAACCTATGTTATTCAAATTTCAAATTTTGATGTACTAGCAGATCGTATTTAGACTTCCATGTAGCTCTTACATAATAATATTGCCCGATTTTTACAAATTTGGTTTTATTACCCACAACTAATTGACCGATTTCCTCTTTTTTAATAATGGACTCAATATTAGTGCCATACTAACTCTTTTGGTGCAAAATAAACTATAGCTCCAAATATCAAGCATTTCTGTTCAGATTGTGACAAGACTCCCATAAACATGTACCCCCCTTTATGTTCTCCAAAAATTATATACCATCCCGATTTGGGGTCTTGGGCTTATAAAAACTGTAGTTTTTATCCAATTTGCGTGAAATTGGAAATCTAGAGGTATTTTAGGACCATCACAAAGTGTACCGAGAATGGTGCCTATAGGTCCATGTTTTGGTATAGCGCCCATATGGACCGATTTCCCAATTTTGCTTCTTGGGCGTCTAGAAAGGGTATTTTCCATCCGATTTGCCTGAAATTGGAAATCTAGAGGTATTCTAGGACCATAAAAAGTTGTGCCGAAAATGGGGTGTACCAGTCCATGTTTTGATATAGCCACCATATAGACCGATCTCCCGATTTTACTTCTTGGTCTTCTAGAATCTGTAATTTTTACCCAATTTGCCTCAAATCGGAAATCTAGAGGTATTATAGGACCTTAAAAAGGTGTGCCGAAAATGGTGAGTATCGGACCATGTTTTGATATGGCCCCCATATAAACCGATCTCCCGACTTTAATTCTTGGCCTTCTAGAATCTGTAGTTTTTATCCAATTTGCCTGAAATTGGAAATCTAGGGGTATTATAGGACACTGAGGAAGTGTGCTGAAAATGGTGAGTATCGATCCATGGTTTGATATGGCCCCCATATAGACCGATCTCCCGATTTTACTTCTTGGCCTTCTAGAATCCATAGTTTTTATCCAATTTGCCTCAAATCGGAAACCTAGAGGTATTATAGGACCCTGAGGAGGTGTGCCGAAAATGGTGGGTACCGGTCCATGTTTTGATATAACCCCCATATAGACCGATCTCCCGATTTTACTTCTTGGCCTTCTAGAATCCGTAGTTTTTATACAATTTGCCTGAAATTTTAAATCTAGAGGTATTCTAGGAAAATAAAGAGATGCGCCGAAAATGGTGAGTATCGGTCCATGTTTTGATATGGCCCCCATATTGACCGATCTCCTGATTTTACTTCTTGGGCTTCTAGAATCCATAGTTTTTACCCAAGTTGCCTGAAATTGGAAATCTAGAGGTATTCTAGGACCATAAAGGGGTGTGCCGAATATATTGAGTATCGGTTCAGTTTTTGATATTATAAACCGGCCCTCCGATTTGGGGTCTAGATTCTAGAACTACAATTAAATGTGCTGAATACTGTGTGTATCATTCCATGTTTTGGTATAGCCCCTCTTACACCGAACTCCCGATTTAACTCTTAGGGTTTCTAGAAATTGTATTTTTTATCCGATTTGCCACAAATTGAAAATATACTGGCATTGTAGACCCATAACAAAGTGTATATGATTTAGTTTTATCGGTCTATTTGGTAAGGCCTCCATATAGACCGATTTCACTTATTGAGGGTATAGAAAGCGCACTAATCATGAAAATTGCTTGAAACTGAATGCAAAATATTCAGATTTTACTTCTCGTAGTCATTTAAATAATTGCGATGAAAATTCACAGATTTTAGATTTCAAATCAAGCCGTTATTTCATAATTTTCTTGCACTTTCAAGATATGTTTATGATTCCTCTAAAACTCAAACAAAAAATGGTTCTTATAAATTCAGAATCTGATCTAGTCTTCATAGGTAAAATCTTTACATTTATCTGTGGGAAGTGTACTGGTTGAACCATAAGCGTAGGAAGGCCTCTGGGGAGGGGGCTTAGACCCACCCAGAAAAATTTTAGCCCCCCCAGAATTTGAAACCCGATTTAGGATTTTCCATTGTTGTTATATAATTTAATATATATTATTAAGATATATTATATTATAATATTAAACAAGTAAATACAACCGCACCAAGTTCCGCTAAAGACTTTCATTCACAATTTTATTTTGTTTAGTCGGATTTTTTGTTTAGCCTCATTTTTAGTCGATGTAATTATAAATAGTATTTGATATTAAAATTATTCTTTAATAAACGAATATCTTAACAATGCTGCAAAAAAAAATATGAAAAAACAAGTTATAAGAAATTTAATTAAAAACATTTCCTGTTAAATTCTTTCTGATCACATTTTTGGAAGTAGGGAAAAAGTTTAGAACTGCTTTTAGTTGCTTTATTATAAATTAATTGTCTAGTTATATTGCAATCTAATTTTTTATTCATTTTTATAAAATAAAACAATAATATAACCTATAACTTCAGTCTATTAATTTTTAGCTAGGGGCTATTGCCCCCCCCCCTAGGAAATTTTTCTAGCTACGCTAATGGGTTGAACTGATCTGCTTGGGAAAATATCTGTCATCAAACCCCCCTGAAATTTTCAAAGGAAACTATTATATTTGATTGGTGGTGGGTATTTAAGATTCGGCCCGGCCGAACTTACTACTGTATATACTTGTTTCAATAACACTTCCCTTTTTTGTGTTCACATAAAACGTACCACTTCTGAATAAAGAAATTAACACAAAACACAGTAATTCCGTATACTCCGTTCATTTCAAGCAACAATCAACACACGACAGACGCGCAAAATTAAAATCCTGTGTACCTGCTCAATGTTTTTATAAAATTCTTTTCGCTGCAAAAAAGTTTAAACATTAAATGCTTACGAAAGTAATGTACATGACTGTATGGCCATGTAATGGTTCTAGACATGTCTATACGTAACATATAAAAATACTTTTTTCCCTGAAACAAAAAATCATGTACCTGACATGATTTTCCCGACCCACAATTACATGCTCTAGATAAGCATTAAATGGATGCGGCAACCATGGCCAAACATGTTTTTTTCTGTGCATGCATCTGACCAACAAACAGACAAATATTAACCTCAAACTATCTGTCCCCTCATTACGTGTCGTGTTGAATTCATATTGACCTAAACTTGGCCTTAAAAATTAAATTCTTTCTAACATAAGTTTGCGTTATAGTTTCCCTACAATTTTTCGATTTCAATCTAAAAATAATTGTTATTACATCTTTCGGAATTGTCAAAAGAACAAAATGAATGACCCCCCCCCCCCCCCCACCCAAATCTAAAAAATTGGTCTTTTTACAGTATTCTATGGAAGCTAACCCAGAAATTGTTATCATTGCTGAGGGCAAGAAATTCCATCCATTTGGATGCTTCTATTGGACCATATACGTAAACGTTATATCTATGTCTTACTTAGGTGTGTTTGTATTGAGTTTAGATCCATTTACCAAACATTGTTCTATTTGGTTTCCATTTCCTGAGATTGTATTCGATTGTATGCGTTTGTATATCGGAGGTTGTAAATTTTTAGAACAAAGACCTTTTGGTTTTGAGTCCCTTTGCTTTGAATTTTCTGATTTTATTTGTTTTTCTAACGAAACGACCATGAGGAATTTCAATTGAGTTCTAGGCCATTTAATTGAGGTTTGTAGGAATAGAAGCCAAACAATTTTGATTCAATACTGAGTCCTAACACAAAGGGAAGGAGAAGGAGAACTGCTTTAATGGCTCCTTTTAATCGCACACCAACACACAGATGGTGTAAAACTAACATTTGTCCATAATATTGTTTCAATGAAAAGCGGAAAATCGAAGATTTTTCTAGCTACAAAGGGCACAAATGCGAAGGTTGCTATTTATAGGATTGCATATATATAAATCGATGAAACGGTTATGATTAACATACGCTTGTTGATGTTGACACTTAAACATTTTGAATTTTTGTTACCAGCGGCGTAGCA
Organism: Haematobia irritans; assembly: GCF_050003625.1. Taxonomy (NCBI): domain Eukaryota; kingdom Metazoa; phylum Arthropoda; class Insecta; order Diptera; family Muscidae; genus Haematobia; species Haematobia irritans. The sequence goes on from NC_134400.1 coordinate 134,435,883, forward strand.
AAATTCATTGCTCTAGGAGCTCCAATTAGGGAAGATAAATCACATCGATAAAACTGTACCAAACTGCTTCGATTCTAAGACAATAAGTCATTTTTAAACCCTCCTGGGTCGTGGTGAAATTCTGAGTCGATCTGAGCATGTCCGTCTGTTGAAATCACACTAACTTCCGAACGAAACAAGCTGTCGGCTTGAAACTTTGCACAACTAGTTGTTATTGATGTAGGTCGGATGGTATTGCAAATGGGCCATATCGGTACACTTTTACGTATATCCCCATATAAACGGATCCTCAGATTTGGCTTGCGGAGCCTTTAAGAGAAGCATATTTCATCCGATCCGGTTGAAATTTGGTACATGGTGTTAGTATATGGTCTCTAACAACCATGCAAAAATTGGTACACATCGGTCCATAGTTATATATAAACCGATCCCCAGATTTCGCTTACGGAGCCTCCAAGAGAAACAAATTTCATTCGATCCGGCTTATATTTGGTACATGGTGTTGGTATATGGTCTCAAATAACCATGCAAAAATTGGTCCACATCGGTCCATAATTATATATAGCCCCCCATATAAACCGATCCCCAGATTTGGCTTGCGGAGCCTCCAAGAGAAGCAAATTTCATCCCATCCGGCTGATATTTGGTACATGGTGTTGGTATATGGTCTCAAATAACCATGCAAAAATTGGTCTACATCGGTCCATAATTATATATAGCCCACCATATAAACCGATCCCCAGATTTGGCTTGAGGAGCCTCAAAGAGAAGCAAATTTAATCCGATCCGGCTGAAATTTGGTACATGGTGTTGGTATATACACCCTCACAAAAAATGGCTTCTGTAACATATACTCCCAAACATATTTTGCTTCAAGCATATACATTTTTGGGTATTGCCCAAACATTTATATGTTTGATCTCTACCAATATATAATATGTTTGAAAGCATATTGGTCTAAACAATATATGTTTGGGTAGTCTAAGTTCCAAACATTTTGTATTTTTGCATCCAAATTCAATAATGTTGTCTTCCAAAAAACAATATGTTATTATGTGACCATATAATATGTTTGGAAGCATTTTGCACCCAAAAATATTATATGCTTAAAAAAATTCTCCCAAACAATATTGTGCTTAAAATTTTATTTATTTATTTATATATTTACAATCATAATGAATTATGAAAATAAACAGGTAATATAGGTGCTAACAACATAGGTTTTCAACCTGAATGCTCAAAATTTTGTTTCTGCCCAATTGTATATTCCCCGACATCTTTCTCACTTCCACGAGATTTTTTAGTTCTTAGCACATTTTTCTGTAATACAAACATTGTAGAAGAAATTATTCAATTTTATGATTTTTTTAATTTTAATTTTACCTTTTGCCGGACGGGAATTCGAACAGCGGACCACACAGTTTGTAAGGATCAAAGAAGTAGCTGATCAATTGCCCAAGGAAAAATAAAATGTTAACTTTGTAATAACAAGCAACAACCACCAACTTAATTCAATATCGCTCCCTGTTAAATAGCGCTCCAAGCTACTAAACACATATATGTTTATAGGCTATTTCTAAATTAATATATGTTTGCATTCAAGCATATTATATTTACAAACATTTTATGTCCCAAACATAATATGTTCTAACATATTAACATATATGTCCCAAACATGTTATGCTAGTTTATGAACATCATATGCTTGCACTCAAAAATATTGTGTTTAAAAATTTGTGTTCCAAACATATAATGTTTATAGCCAAACATATGAAAAACAGTCTTTTTCAACCGTGTAGTCTCTAACAACCATGCTAAAATTGGTCCACATCGCTTCATAATTATATATAGCCCCCATATAAACCGATCCCCATATGTGGCTTGCGGAGCCTCTAAGAGAAGCAAATTTCATCCGATCCGGTTGAAATTTGGAACATGGTGTAAGTATATGGTCTCTAACAACCGTGCCAGAATTGGTCCATATCGGTCCATAATCATACATAGCCCCCATATAAATCGTTCTCCAGATTTGACCTCCAGAGCCTCTTGGAGGAGCAAAACTAATCTGATCCGGTTCAAATTTGGAAAAATAATATACCAAAATTTTATTTCTATAGAAAATTTTGTTAAAATTTTATTTTTATAGAAAATTTTGTTAAAATTTAATTTCTATAGAAAATTTTGTCAAAACTTTATTTCTATAGAAAATTTTGTCAAAATTTTATTTCTACACACAGAAAACAGATAGGTTGAAAATCGATTATTGTAACGAAGATTCTACATTTACAATCAAATCACAGTTGTGTCATTCATTTTACTTTATTTACAATCGTTATTTCGTTCCTTCTACCATTTGTTGTTTTTAATACAAGGCAATTAGTTGTCTAAACTAAATGCCCCTCTTTTTAAAAAATTTATCGAATTCGATAGGCACAACCAAACTTATAAAACCTTTGTAACTGTCATTTAGTAGTCAGCACTTTCGTTTGGTACTCACAGCCGAATTCCTTTGAATATATTTTTGAAATGTCAATAAAATTATTACCATCAACGTGTAAGTATAGTGTGTTTTTTAATATCAAATAACTACAACTGAAAACGGAATATTTCTTATTCGTTTCAAAGTTTCTCATCCGTGGACAGCCTATAAAATATTGTCGTGAACAACTCGCGCCGTGCGAAACTGGCCGTAGTACACTATATTGGCTGTGAAACGAAAATAATACACAGCAATATTGGCAAAAACAAATAGCTTCAGGGTACTCAATGCTACGGTGCGCATCCTCAATATGGAATAATTTCATTGGCGGCTCTGAAAAAACCCATCTCTATATATGAAAACCCAAGAAAGTGACCATCGGGGATAGGTTCGTATGTCGTTTTTAAAACTCCACACTAGTTTCTTTACTTAATTTATTTTGTGTTTTAGACGTGCTATAGACAGTTCGAACACCATCTATAAATACTAATATGCGAAGAGTACCAAAGATTTGGCTCCATTATCTGTCGATTCCCCAACCTATTCATACTGGAGGGTATACTTTTAAGGGTGAACATTTTTTATAAAGTATTAATATATTGTATTTAAGTATATTTATCTTTCTATCATCTAAAAAATATAAATAAAATTCAGTATTTTGTGGGATTTGGTTATTCAATTCGGTCATGGTGCTTTAAAGTTTGGTGATACAACCAAATGAAGAAGGGAGCAACGACCAATTTCATCGTCTGACACAACCAACTCCATATATAGTATTAGTTGGGTTTCCCATAATTCGATTGAGTCGACCGAACTTGTTGGGTGTCACAACTGCCAACTGGTAGTTGCTACAACTGCCAAAAGGAGGTTGGCAATAAATTCGATTGTCACAACCAATCTGTATTCTCTGTGTATAGAAAATTTTGTCAAAAATTTATTTCTATAGAAAATTTTGTTAAAATTTTATTTCTAAAGAAAATTTTGTTAAAATTGTATCTCTATAGAAAATTTTGTCAAATTGAATTATATATGTATTTAATCGGTCTTTTTATACCCACCACCATAGAATGGTGACGGGGTATAATAAGTTTGTCATTCCGTTTGTAATGCATCGAAATATCGATTTCCGACTATATAAAGTATATATATTCTTGATCAGGGAGAAATTCTAAGACGATATAAGCATGTCCGTCTGTCTGTCTGTCTGTCTGTCTGTCTGGCTGTCTGTTGTAATCACGCTACAGCATTCAATAATGGAGCTATCGTCCTGAAATTTGGCACAGAATCGTCTTTTGTCTGCGCGCAGGTCAAGTTCGAAGATGGGCTATATCGGGCCATGTTTTGGTATAGCCCCCATATAAACCGACCTCCCGATTTGGGGTCTTTCGCTTATAGAAACCGTAGTTTTCATCCAATTTGCGCGAAATTGAATATCTAGAGATATTTTGGGACCTTGAAGAGGTGTGCCAAAAATGGTGAGTGTCGGTCCATGTTTTGGTATAGCCCCCATATAAACCGACCTCCCGATTTTTCTTCTTGGGCTTATAGAAACCGTAGTTTTTATCCAATTTGCCTGAAATTGGAAATCTAAAGGTATTTTTGGGCCATAAAGAGGTGTGCCGAAAACGGTTAGTATCGGTCGGTATTTTAGTATTTAACTCCTTAGGTTTCTAGAAACCGTAGTTTTTATCCGATTTGCCTGAAATTGTAAATATTCTCGTATTTAAGGCTCACAAAAACGTGTATCGGATTAAGTTTTTATCGGTCCATTTGGTAATGCCTCCATATAGACCAATTTCACTTCTTGTGAGTATAGAAGGCGCACTGATCATGAAAATTGCTTGAAACTCAATGTAAAATTTCCAGATTTTATTTTTCGGGTGAAAATCTACAGATTTAAAATTTCAAATCAAGACGTTATTTTATAATTTTCTTGCACACTTGCAAGAGATGTTAATGATTCCTCTAAAACTCAAACAAAAATGGTTCTTATAAATCCAGAATCTGATATAGTCCTCATAGGTGAAATCTTTAAATGTATCTTCGGGAAGTGTCCTCAAGTCCTCAAGCCCTCCTGAAATTTCAAAGGAAATCCTAATATTTGGTTCATGGTGGTGGGTATTTAAGATTCGGCCCGGCCGAACTTACTGCTGTATATACTTGTTTAATTTAATATATACCACGTATGGACTTACTTATAATTTAGAAGAGGGTGTAATTCGATTGTGGATGACAGTGTTTAGAAGAAGTTTCAACGCAATCCATGGTGGAGGGTACATAAGCTTCGGACTGGCCGAACTTACGGCCGTATATACTTGTTAATTTTTATGTTAGCCTAATATCGAAAAATGCGATTAACGTCCAAAAGCATGATTTTTTATCCAAAAGCATGATTTTTTATCCACATCCGTCAATTGTGTTGGGTGCTATATATAAAAGGTTTGTCCCAAATACATACATTTTAATATCTCTCGATCTGGACAGAATTTGATAGACTTCTACAAATTCTATGGACTCAAAATTCAAGTCGGCTAATGCACTAGGGTGAAACGCAATGTTAATAAAAAAATATGGGAAATATTTAAATCTGAAGCAATTTTAAGGAAACTTCACAAAAGTTTATTTATGATATATCGCTCGATAAATATGTGTTTGAAGTTAAGGAAAATTACAGTCAGTTTTACAACTTTTCGACTAAGCAGAGGCGATTTTACAAGGAAAATGTCGGTATTTTGACAATTTTTGTCGAAATCAGAAAACCATATATATGTGAGCTATATCTAAATCTGAACCGATTCCAACCAAATTTGGCACGCACAGCTACAATGCTACTTATACTCCCTGTGCAAAATTTCAACTAAATCGGAGTAAAAAATTGGCCTCTGTGGTCATATGAGTGTAAATCGGGCGAAAGCTAAATATGGGATCTATATCTAAATCTGAACCGATTTCAACCAAATTTGGCACGCATAGCTACAATGCTAATTCTACTTCCTATGCAAAATTCCAACTATATCGGAGCAAAAAATTGGCCTCTGTGGTCATATGAGTGTAAATCGGGCGAAAGCTAAATATAGGAGCTATATCTAAATCTGAACCGATTTCAATCAAATTTGGCACACTTGACTATACTGCTAATTGTACTCCTAGTGCAAAATTTCAACCAATTTGGGCCAAAACTCTGGCTTCTAGGACCATATTAGTCCATATCGGGCGAAAGATATATATGGGAGCTATATCTAAATCTGAACCGATTTCAATCAAATTGAGCACAATTAACAACACTACTAATTGTGCTCCTAGTGCACAATTTGAACCAAATCGAACCAAAACTCTGGCTTCTAGGACCATAATAGTCCATATCGGGCGAAAGATATATATGGGAGCTATATATAAATCTGAACCGATTTCAATCGAATTTGGCACACATGACTATACTACTAATTGTACTCCTTGTGCAAAATTTCAAGCTAATCGGGATAAAACTCTGGCTTTTGGGTCCATATAAGTGCATATCGGGCGAAATATATATGGGAGCTATATCTAAATCTGAACCGATTTCAATCAAATTTGGCACACATGACTATACTACTAATTGTACTCCTAGTGTAAAATTTCAACCAAATTGGGCCAAACCTCTGGCTTCTGGGGCCATATAAGTGCATATCAGGCGAAAGATATATATGGGAGCTATATCTAAATCTGAACCGATTTCTTCCAAAATCAATAGGGTTCTATTCTGACCCAAAAAAGGAACACGTGCCAAATTTGAAGGCGATTGGACTTATATTGCGACCTAGACTTTGATCACAAAAATGTGTTCACAGACAGACGGACGGACGGACGGACGGACAGACGGACATGGTTATTTCGACTCAGGGAACCTCCCTGAGCATTATTGCCAAAGACACCATATGTCTACCTCGTCTCCTTCTGGGTGTTACAAACATATGCACTAACTTATAATAACCTGTTCCACAGTGTGGAACAGGGTATAATTAATTTATTATTCTCACTATATGGACAACGAAAATTAAGGAACTTGTTGCATCGAGTCATTGAAAAGAAAAAGCAAGATACAAGTCTATACCAGTTTCTGTCAGTGTAAATGGACTTTAACATAGTCTTCAGGTACATGTTTATATTTACTCTACAATTTTAAGCAAGGGGCTATATCATTGTGTTTTTTCTTAATGCTTATTAGAGAGAACCACTCAAAAGAAACTTCTTAGTCCCAAATCTTCCCACAATCATTACATACCGAGTGATCACCATGAGTTCGAAGTCAACCTTTAAATTTCACTTAAGGGCCTTTACTAAGTTAGCCTTGAAACCAAGATTTAAAGTTGAATGGAGGATATGATCCAAATTATCAATACAATAAGATTTCTTTTTTGAAAATCATTACTAAAAGTCCTTGTACCATTTCCCTCAACAATACCATCTGCTTGGAAATAATGACTTACTGCCAACGATAGCTTGAATGCTACCAAACGCCATTTTTTAAGAGTATTTACTGCTCTGAAGGGAGAGCTAACTTGTAAGCGCTACTCATATAAATCTGTCGGATGGTAAGTCATTGTTTTCAAGCATACGGTAAGGCAGTGCGTGTGGTGTGGGTAAGGAGTTTTTCACCCCAACTTCATGGAGACAAGTATAAAAGTTAATGTACAGAGTAGCCGATATGTAATGCAACAAAGTTAAGCGAAACACTGAAAAAAAAAAACAAAAACATGCCCGGTTCCAAAGATTTTGTCTTTACTTTAAAAATATTGGTATTGATTCCGAGCCAAAGAAGCGGAGAATACAAGTAAGGATACTTTTAAGACACAATTCTCTTTTAAATTTGGGTTTTGTGTACTTGATTCTAGGAAGCAAATTTTAATTTTTCGCTTTTTCAACTATTTTTCTTCATATGCTATCAAAGTCCTTTAAAACGAGGTAACGAAAACTTTATTTTCCAAATAAAGACTCGACTTCCAGTAGTAATTATGCTATGATTCAAGTAAAAAACGTGTTTAAATGAATTTGTGCTTTGTAGTCAAGATGCAAAAAGACAACAAAATTTAAAGACTATTTCATTAAATTTAAAGAATTTTTCTGAATTATTAAAGTCAAGTTGACCTTAGCCCAAACATTTTTGCTTTCATGTTATGATACCCATTTTTAAGTGAAATCACTTAATTATAAGGACAATACGATTTTATTGAAATGTTTATCGACTTTTGGACGAGGAACAAAACTTTATATTAGAGAAATGCGTCTTCTATGTTAAGAAAAATTTGCATTCGTATTTTAAAGACATGAAATCTTAGACCTCACGACAATATTTTTTTCAGTGTATATTTTTATACCCTGCGCCACACTGGAACAATTCGCGCAATACTCTGGAACTGGGTATTATCAAATAGTGCATATGTTTGCAACTATCAGAAGGAGACGAGTTGCAAACATGGTACCTTTGGCAATATTGCTCATGGCCGGCCCCTGAGCAGAGGGGCCGGCTATCGGCGGCTTCAAAAATGTTTTCTGGTTATCTTGTGATATTTTGGTTGGTTGTCATGTATAAATAACATTTTCTTTACAGTGTTCTTTTAACCCTCTAATGCCCCAAATTTTTTGCCAGCTGATTAAATTTTCAATGTTAAAGACACAAAAGCAAGAGAACTAAGCAAGAAAAATTTATACGGTAAAATTCAGCATATGCTGCAAAGCCTTTTGAATAGTTTCAAATAAGTTTTCTTTTTATTTCGCCCATTTTTGTTGTCTTAAGGTGTGTTTTACTAAAAAGGTGTGTTTTACTAAAAAAGGCGGGTCTAAAGGCGGGCTTGGGCATTAGCGGGTTAATCTCTAGGTCTATGCTATTATGCTCTGCCGCTTTTGAAGTTGATGCTATAAATGAGAGTACTTCGTCCCTTGCTGTGTTTTCAGGATATATTTTCTGAAATATTTTTTTTCGGTGTAGAACAAATATTACGAAAAAAAATTGTGTATATCTTAGTTCAGTTCAATTTTTGATTTACTTTGAAACCCGGATTTTGTTTTTAATAATAGTTGGTAATTTGCTCGATATCCTTTTATTGCTCGTTCTTTTCGTCGACTTCAGATTCATCAGAATCTTCTCGCCTGGAGCGTTTGACAAATTGTGTAATTTTTGATTTTTTTCTGTCATTTCTTTTTCACACGGTTTCAAAATTATTGTTTACGCTTTAGAATATCAATAAAACTTTTGATCTACCAATTTTTGAGTCACCACTTGCTCACTTTTCACTTTACGATACGTACATCGAACCTAAAGTAGTGCGTAAGTGCGTTCTCTCCGTAAACAGTATAATTACCCTACAAATACGGTAATTTTCCACAGTAAATGAACAAAATGTGCATCAAAACTGGACAGTAAATAATTAAACAAGTATATACAGCAGTAAGTTCTGCCGGGCCGAATCTTAAATACCCACCACCATAAATCTAATAAAATAGTTTCCTTTGAAAACTCTTCGTCGTAGCAGGTTAGTTGATAATATATAGAATTTCAGGGGGGTTTGATGACAAATATCCGCCCCAGCAAATCAATTCATCCAGTACGCTTCCCGAAGATAAATTTAAAGATTCTATCTATGAAGACTAGATCAGATTCTTGATGTATATGGAGCATTTTTGTTTGAGTTTTAGAGAAATCATAAACATATCGGGCAAATATTTCATCATTTGCGCCTTGATTTGAAATCTTAAATCTGTAGATTTTTGCCGCCATTTTTTAAATGATTGCTAGTAGTAAAATCTGGAAATTGTACTATCAGTTTCAAGCAATTTTCATGAGCAGTGCGCCTGCTATATACTGAAAGAAGAGTTGTCTTTTTCTCAGGAACGAAATTTTAGACAAGCAAAGTTTCCTTTTGACACAAATTTTAGAGCCAATCGTTGAATCGCTTATCAAAAATTCGAATTATTAGCTCTAAACGAAAATACTTTATACGAAAGGGGAATTTCGTTTGTCTAAAATTTCATTTCGGAGGAAAATATTTTTCTTTGGGTGTACCGTCAAGAAGAGAAATCGGTCTATATCGATGCCTTACCAAATGGACCGGTAAAAATAAATGCGATACAGATTTTTGAGGGTCTACAATGACAGTATATTTACATTTTCGAGCAAATCGGATAAAAACTACGGTTTCTAGAAGCCCAAGGAGTTAAATCGGGAGATCGGTCTAAAGGGTGATACGGTCAAAATTTGGTCAAGGGAAAACGCGTGTAAATCGGTGAAATCGTTTATTTAAAAAATCAAATTAAATTTCTTTTTCAAGTTCAATTAGTATAAAATTCAGGAAAAATATTCAGTTAGGCTTTCGCTTTTCCAAATCCGAATTGCCGGGCCTCACGCTTGACACCTGCCATCAGATTTTGTTCAGCCACCTTGTCCACCTTCTTCGCCGCAGAAAGCCAGTTTGCCTTGAACTGCTGCTCGTCCTTAGCAGTTTTTATACCCACCACCATAGAATGGTGACGGGGGTATAATAAGTTTGTCATTCCGTTTGTAACACATCGAAATATCGATTTCCGACTATATAAAGTATATATATTCTTGATCAGGGAGAAATTCTAAGACGATATAACGATGTCCGTCTGTCTGTCTGTCTGTTGTAATCACGCTACAGTCTTCAATAATGAAGCAATCGAGCTGAAATTTTGCACAAACTCGTCTTTTGGCTGCAGCAAGGTCAAGTTCGAAGATGGGCTATATCGGTCCAGGTTTTGATATAGTCCCCATATAAACCGACCTCCCGATTTGGGGTCTTGCGCTTATAGAAATCGTAGTTTTTATCCAATTTGCCTGAAATTTGAAATCTAGAGGTATTTTATGACCATAAAGAGGTGTGCCAAAAATGGTGAGTATCGGTCCATATTTTGGTATAGCCCCCATATAGACCGATCTCCCGATTTTACTTCTTGGGCTTATAGAAACCGCAATTTTTATTCAATTTACTTGAAATTGGAAATCTAGAGGTATTGTAGGACCACAAATACGTGTGCCAAAAATTGTGAGTATCGGTCCATGTTTTGGTATGGTCCCCATATAAAACGACCTCCCGATTTGGGGTCTTGCGCTTATAGAAACCGTAGTTTTTATCCAATTTTTCTGAAATTGGAAATCTAGAGGTATTTTAGGACGATAAAGAGGTGTGCCGAAAATGGTGAGTATCGGTCCATATTTTGGTATAGCCCCCATATAGACCGATTTCCCGATTTTACTTCTTGGGTTTCTAGAAACCGTAGTTTTTAGCTGATTAGCCTGAAATTTTAAATATTCTGGTATTTTAGGCTCACAAAAAACCTGTATCGGATTAAGTTTTTATCGGTCCATTTGGTAATGCCTCCATATAGACCGACTTCACTTCTTGAGGGTGTAGAAGGCGCACTGATCATGAAAATTGCTTGAAACTCAATGTAAAATTTCCAGATTATTTATTTCTACAGATTTAAGATTTCAAATCAAGACGTTATTTTAAAATTTTCTTGCACACTTACAAGAGATGTTAATGATTCCTCTAAAACTCAATATATGGGTATTACAGAATATAACAATATGCCACAATACTTAAAGGAAATCCGATCTATATCAATTTTCAAGCCAAAGTTAAAAGAGTATCTTTGTCAAAATATTGAAATGCTTGTCTTATAAAGTGAGTTTCTATAAACAATTATAAATTTAAAGTTGATCTTTTTTATATAAATTCTCTTTTTTATATTTAAACCTTGTTTTTTTCCTTTCTTGATTTTTTTTACACTACTATTTTGCTCATTTGAATTGTAATGCCAGATAACCTCAAACAAAGCCTAAAGGGCGCTGAGGTACAAAATATTGTAATATTTCATAACTAATGTTAAATTCTAAATAAATAAAAAAATGGTTTTTATAAATCCAGAATCTGATATAGTCCTCATAGGTGAAATCTTTAAATTTATCTTCGGGAAGTGTCCTCAAGCGCTCCTGAAATTTCAAATGAAACCCTAATATTTGGTTCATGGTGGTGGGTATTTAAGATTCGGCCCGGCCGAACTTAGTGCTGTATATACTTGTTTTGGTCTTCTTTAGGTTCCGCTTGACAATAGCCCAGTATTTCTCAATTGGGCGGAGCTCTGGTGTGTTGGCAGGGTTCTTGTCCTTGGGAACCACCTGCACGTTGTTGGCGGCGTACCACTCCATGGCCTTTTTACCGTAATGGCAAGATGCCAAATCCGGCCAAAACAGTACGGAGCAACCGTGTTTCTTCAGGAAAGGCAGCAGATGTTTATTCAAACACTTTCACATAAATTTCTTGGTTGACAGTCCCGGAAGCTATGAAAATGCTGCTTTTCAAGCCACAGGTACAGATGGCTGCCAAACCAGACATTTCATTGCGAACTTTGACAGCTTTATGTGCTTGAAAATATCTGCTACCTTTCCCCTTCCTTTTGCCGTATAAAACTCCTGACCCGGAAGCTGCTTTGACGCAGTCAAACTTCGTCAGCATCGTCGTGTACAGCCTCCGGGATCGCGCTTTGGCCGTCGTATTTTGTTTATTATCGCGATTTGGAGTCACTACCTTCTTGTAAGTCGATAGTCCGGCTCGTTTTTTGGCTCGATGCACGGTTGTAGACGATACACACAGCTTATTTGCGGCATCTCGGAGAGAGAGGTTAGGGTTTCGCTTGAAACTACCGGCAACTCTCTTTGTCGTCTCAGCGGCTTCCGGTTTTCGATTTCCCCCCGATCCAGACTTCCTGGCTGTCGACAAACGTTCCCCAAACACTTTAATTACATTTGTAACGGTTGATTTGGCAACTTTTAGCGATTTTGCCAGCTTTGCGTGCGAGTAGCTCGGATTTTCGCGATGCGCGAGCAAAATTTTGATACGCTGCTCTTCTTGCTTGGACGGCATTTTGACAACTGAAGAGTGAATTCCAAAATTAAAATAGGAGCAACATTCTACACACACACACCTTCAAAATGAGGGGTGTTCAGGTTTTTTAAATGCAAAATTGAAAGAAATACGTCAAGTTTTTATTGACCAAATTTTGACCGTATGACCCTTTATGGTGTGTGTCGAGCCAAAACATCGTTCGAGAGATACCATATTCGCTGACCTATTTGTGGTCAGCCGAATTCTAGAAGTCCTAGAAATAAATTCGGGAGGTAAGTCTATATAGGGGCTATACCAAAACATGGACCAATACTCACCATTTTCTTAATGGTGCTCAAATACCTCTAGAATTCCAATTTCAGACAAATTGGGTAAAAACTACAAATTCTAGAAGCCCGAGAAGTAAAATCGGGAGATCGGTCTATATGGGGGCTATACCAAAACATGGACCGATACACCCCATTTATGACACACCTTTTTGTGGTCATAAAATACCTCTAGATTTTCAATTTCAGGCAAATCGGATAGTAAATACAGTTTCTAGAAGCCCAAGAAGTAAAATCGGGAGATCGGTCTATATGGGAACTATATCAAACCATGGACCGATAGGTACCATTTTCGGTACATCTTTTTATGGTCCTAAAATACATCTAGATATCCAATTTCAGGCAAATTTTATAAAAACTACTGTTTTTATAAGCCCAAGACCCAAATCGGGAGGTTGTTTTATATGGGGACTATATGAAAACTTGGACCGATCTAGCCCATCTTCGAACTTGACCTGCCTGGAAACAAAAAACGAATCTGCGCCAAATTTCAGGACGATAGCCCCATTATTTAAGGCTGTGATTACAACAGACAGACGGACATGCTTATATCGTCTTAGAATATCTCCCTGATCAAGAATATATATACTGTATATAGTCGGAAATCGATATTTCGATGTATTACAAACGGAATGACAAACTAATCATAGCCCCGTCACCATTCTATGGTGGTAGGTATAAAAACGTACTTGCGAACTTATAAAACGAGTATATACGGCCGTAAGTTCGGCCAGGCCGAAGCTTATGTACCCTCCACCATGGATTGCGTAGAAACTTCTACTGAAGACTGTCATCCACAATCGAATTACTTGGGTTGCGGTAACACTTGCCGATGGCAAGGTATCTTAAAACTTCCTAACATCGTCTTCTAAATTACAAGGTAGTCCATACGTAGTATATAATTAAGTTTAAAGTTTCTATAGAAATAAAATTTTGACAAAATAACATTTTGACAACATTTTCTATAGAAGTAAAATTTGGAAAAAAATTTCTATAGAAATAAAATTTTGGAAAAAAATTTCTATAGAAATAAAATTTTGGAAAAAAATTTCTATAGAAATAAAATTTTGACAAAATTTTCTATAGAAATAAAATTTTGACAAAATTTTCTATATAAATAAAATTTTGACAAAATTTTCTATAGAAATAAAATTTTTACAAAATTTTCTATAGAAATAAAATTTTTACAAAATTTTCTATAGAAATAACATTTTGCCAATGTTTTCCATAAAAATAAAATTTTGGTAGATTATTTTTTGCTCGAGTGGCAACCATGAATATGAACCGATATGGACCAATTTTTGTGTGATTGGGGATCGGCTATATATAACTATAGACCAATATGGACCAATTTTGGCATGGATATTAGCGGCCTTATACTAACACCACGTTGCAAATTTCAACCGGATCGGATGAATTTTGCTCCTCCAAGAGGCTCCGGAGATCAAATCTGGGGAACGGTTTATATGGGGGCTATATATAATTATGGACCGATATGGACTAATTCATGCGTGTTTGTTAGAGACGACATTCTAACACCATGTTCCAAGTTTCAATCGGATCGGATGAATTTTGCTCCTCCAAGAGGCTCCGGAGGACAAATCTGGGAATCGATTTATATGGGGGCTATATATAATTATGGACCGATATGGACCAATTTTTGTATGGTCATTAGAGAACATATACCAACACCATGTACCAAATTTCAGCCGGATCGGATGAAATTTTCCTTTCTTAGAGGCTCCGCAAGCCAAATCGAGGGATCGGTTTATATGGGGGCTATATATTATTAAGGACCGATGTGGACCAATTTTTGCATGGTAATTAGAGAACATATACCAATACCATGTACCAAATTTCAGTCGGATCGGATGAAATTTGCTTCTCTTAGAGGTTCCGCAAGCCAAATCGGGGGAATGGTTTATATGGGGGCTATATGTAATTATGGACCGATATGGACCAATTTTTGCATGGTTGTTAGAGACCATATACTAACACCATGTACCAAATTTCAGCCGGATCGGATGAAATTTGCTTCTCTTAGAGCGATCGCAAGCCAAATTTGGGGGTCCGTTTTATGGGGGCTATACGTAAAAGTGGACCGATATGGACCAATTTTTGCATGGTTGTTAGAGACCATATACTAACACCATGTACCAAATTTCAGCCGGATCGGATGAAATTTGCTTCTCTTAGAGCGATCGCAAGCCAAATTTGGGGGTCCGTTTATATGGGGGCTATACGTAAAAGTGGACCGATATGGCCCATTTGCAATACCATCCGACCTACATCAATTACAACTACTTGTGCCAAGTTTCAAGTCGATAGCTTGTTTCGTTCGGAAGTTAGCGTGATTTCAACAGACGGACGGACATGCTTAGATCGACTCAGAATTTCACCACGACCCAGAATATATATACTTTAGAGCAATATTTCGATGTGTTGCAAACGGAATGACAAAGTTAATATATCCCCATCCTATGATGGAGGGTATAAAAAGATCGATTAAATACGTATATAATTCAGTTTGACAAAATTTTCTATAGAAATAAAATTTTCACAAAATTTTCTATAGAAATAAAGTTTTGGTAGATTATTTTTGGCTCGAGTTGCAACCATGATTATGGACCAATTTTTGTGTGATTGGAGATATATAACTATAGATCGATATGGACCAATTTTGGTATGGTTGTTAGCGGCCATCTACTAACTTCACGTTCCAAATTAGAATCGGATCGGATGAATATTGCTCCTCCAAGAGGCTATGGACCAATTCTGGCACGGTTGTTAGAGACCATATACTAACACCATGTTCCAACTTTCAACCGAATCGGATGAAATATGCTTCTCTTAGAGGCTCCGCAAGCCAAATCTGGGGATCGGTTTATATGGGGGCTATATACAATTATGGACCGATATGGACCAATTTTTGCATGGTTGTTAGAGACCATATACTAACACTACGTACCAAATTTTAACCGGATCGGATGGATTTTGCTACTCCAAGAGACTCCGGAGGTGAAATCTGGGGATCGGTTTATATGGGGGCTATATATAATTATGGACCGATATGGCCCATTTGCAATACCATCTGACCTACGTCAATAACAACTACTTGTGTCAAGTTTGAAGTCGATAGCTTGTTTCGTTGGGAAGTTAGCGTGATTTTAACAGACGGACGGACGGACATGCTCAGATCGACTCAGAATATCACCACGACCCAGATTATATCTACTTGATGGGGTCTTAGAGCAATATTTCGATGTGTTGCAAACGGAATGACAAAGTTAATATATCCCCATCCTATGGTGGAGGGTATAAAAACTTAAATACATCAACCAACCTTGTCATTAAGATTAAGTCAACTTAAAAATGTCATAAATACTATGAAATTTTCCTTTATTGTAAAGTTTTTTTTTTAAGCTTAACATTTCATAATATTAATGAAAGTTTTCACTTTCGTTCTACTATCAATAAAAAAATTCAATTTTAATGAAATTTTCTTTCTATATATCACTTTGTGTCAGCTGTCCTGTATATACATTGCCACAAAATGTCATTATATTAAAAAAAAAACACTTTTTATTAAAATTGAGCCAAAGTAACAATTTCATAAATTCTATGATTTTTTTCCTTATTACAATGAATTATTTTAATGGCGAAACATTTCATGCTGTTAAAGATTGTTTTTCTTTTTTTAACGAATAAATTTAGCAATTGAAATGTAAAAAAATCAATATCTTAATGTTAATGAAAATTTCCTTCTGTATGTTAGCGTTGGCACTCACTGGTATGATATTCGTTTTGCTGGTTTTTCTTGTAAAATTAAAAAGTTAGTTCATTTTAGAATTTTAACCCATAGCATAAATAGCAACTCTCGTAACCCACGATGAAATGCAAACAAGTAACCAAACACAATAATAGGATTTCCAATAAAAAAAAAACCGTCCATTGACATCAACTGTCTCAAGTAATTTCCAAAAGAAGGGGATCCTTCGATGGGCATCTAAGCGTTTTATGGGATTGCGTATTTATTTAATCGAAATGAGCGTAAACAGCAAAATGAAGCAGAAAAAAAAACAACAGACGAGGGCAATGTCGGTTTTTTTTTAATTCCATTAAAAATCACTTCAAATTGTCCAAATTATCGGAAATTCAATTTGTATTGAATTAAGGATACCACCATAGCATGTGGTTGGTTAGTGGATGTACGTTAGCTGTAGCTGTGGCTGCGGCTCTGCATAACAAATTAGGCTAGCGTTCGTTGGCTTATTTGACTGTTAAACGTTAGCATCGACGCTTTTTCGCTTTCCCAAAGTAAAGTGTCATTGCGAATGCAGTGACACGAACAACATTTTGTGAGGCTAATGAACGATATCTGCTTCAATTTCATGGTTGCATAGAAAAACTCTCCGGATGATGGTAGCGGTGAGAAATTTAAAGAACATTTTCGAGTGCCTTGGATGAATAGAAATAAGCTAATTCGCTAATCTAACAAAATCTAATAATAAGAATATTGTCTTTCCAAATGAAAGTTTTGACAAATAAATTTCAGTTCGCAGTTTGTTTGGAAAGAAGCGAAAAGAGTGGATTTCAGACAAAACTTGGAAGTTTATTCAAGAAAGAAATGTCCTGAAACAAAAATCTACACAAAATTTACAATATAAATATGGAAAAGTACAAAAATGTCGCAAAAATCATATAGCGGTCAGCTCACACTGACAGGAGAAAATACATTGAGAAAATGGCCAAAGATGCAGAAGCAGCGGCTGGAGCCAATAATATGAAAGAGTTATACAGAATAATTAGTCGTCTGACAAACCAGTCACTAAACCATACACATCCGCTAAAAGACAGCGACGGAAAACTATTGACTAATGTAGAACAACAAATAAAGCGATGGAAAGAACATTTTGCGGAAATAAGTAGTATAGCAGATGGAAATGATGACGCAAACTATTAATACACGGAAGAAATGCATCACGATGAAGATGAATCTATCGACACCGATCCACCCACCATAGAAGAAATTACTTTGGCGATAAAGAAACTGAAAAAGAATAATGCCCCACCACCAGAATTACTACAAGTGGATGCAGTAATATCAGCAACAATAATACAACCACACGTACAAGATGCTTGGATGAATGAACTCCTACCGGTTGATTGGACGAAAGGAACGATACCGAAAAAAGATGACTTAAAACTCTGCAACAACTGGCGGGGAATAACACTCCTTAATACAATCTATAAAATAATCGCAATAATAATAAACGATAGACTGCAAGTCATTGAAAAATCGCTACGCGATGAACAAGCTGGTTTTCGCCCACATCGAAGCTGTTTAGACCAGACGAATACATTGAGAGTCATTATAGAGCTGTCAATAGAATGAAGATCCCCCTATATCTAGTATTAGATGACTTAAAACTCTGCGATAACTGGCGGGGAATAACACTCCTTAATACAATCTATAAAATAATCGCAATAATAATAAACGATAGACTGCAAGTCATTGAAAAATCACTACGCGATGAACAAGCTGGTTTTCGCCCACATCGAAGCTGCGTAGACCAGACGAATACATTGAGAGTCATTATAGAGCTGTCAATAGAATGAAGATCTCCCCTATATCTAGTATTCGTTGACTTTCGCAAAGCGTTCGACTCAGTCAAAAGACACGCAATTTGGGCGGCATTGAAGAGAAAACATGTACCTCAGAAAATAAAGGGTGATACGGTCAAAATTTGGTCAAGGGAAACCGCGTGTAAATCGGTGAAATCGTTTATTTAAAAAATCAAATTAAATTTCTTTTTCAAGTTCAATTAGTATAAAATTCAGGAAAAATATTCAGTTCGGCTTTCGCTTTTCCAAATCTGAATTGCCGGGCCTCACGCTTGACACCTGTCATCAGATTTTGTACAGCCACCTTGTCCACCTTCTTCGCCGCAGAAAGCCAGTTTGCCTTGAACTGCTGCTCGTCCTTAGCAGTTTTTTTTGGTCTTCTTTAGGTTCCGCTTGACAATAGCCCAGTATTTCTCAATTGGGCGGAGCTCTGGCGTGTTGGGAAGGTTCTTGTCCTTGGGAACCACCTGCACGTTGTTGGCGGCGTACCACTCCATGGCCTTTTTACCGTAATGGCAAGATGCCAAATCCGGCCAAAACAGTATGGAACAACCGTGTTTCTTCAGGAAAGGTAGCAGACGTTTATTCAAACACACTTTCGCGTAAATTTCTTGGTTGACAGTCCCGGAAGCTATGAAAATGCTGCTTTTCATGCCACAGGTACAGATGGCTTGCCAAACCAGATATTTCTTTGCGAACTTTGACAGTTTTATGTGCTTGAAAATATCTGCTACCTTTCCCCTTCCTTTTGCCGTATAAAACTCATGTCCCGGAAGCTGCTTGTAGTCGGCTTTAACGTAGGTTTCGTCGTCCATTACCACGCAGTCAAACTTCGTCAGCATCGTCGTGTACAGCCTCCGGGATCGCGCTTTGGCCGTCGTATTTTGTTTATCATCGCGATTTGGAGTCACTACCTTCTTGTAAGTCGATAGTCCGGCTCGTTTTTTGGCTCGATGCACGGTTGTAGACGATACACACAGCTTATTTGCGGCATCTCGGAGAGAGAGGTTAGGGTTTCGCTTGAAACTATCGGCAACTCTCTTTGCGTTTCAGCGGCTTCCGGTTTTCGATTTCCCCCGATCCAGACTTCCTGGCTGTCGACAAACGTTCCCCAAACACTTTAATTACAATTTGTAACGGTTGATTTGGCAACTTTTAGCGATTTTGCCAGCTTTGCGTGCGAGTAGCTCGGATTGTCGCGATACGCGAGCAAAATTTTGATACGCTGCTCTTCTTGCTTGGACGGCATTTTGACAACTGAAGAGTGAATTCCAAAATCAAAATAGGAGCAACATTCTACACACACACACCTTCAAAATGAGGGGTTTTCAGGTTTTTTAAATGCAAAATTGAAAGAAATACGTCAAGTTTATATTGACCAAATTTTGACCGTATCACCCTTTAATAAACATCATAAAAACAATGTACGGCAATACAACACTACCAATCAAACATAGCGGAATGATGAGCGAACCTTTCACGACGAACGCGGGGGTAAAACAAGGATGTCCTCTATCTCCACTCTTATTTGCATTAGTGCTCGACGACGTAATGGATAGGATCTGCACGAAAAAGAGAGTAATAGTATGGAACTTCCAACGCTATTCGGAAGACCTAGACTTTGCTGACGACATTTGTCTGATGTCACACAAGTACTTCGACATGCAAGACAAATTAAACGACCTCGTACTCCGAGCAAAAGAAGTAGGACTTGACATAAATATAAAAAAGACCCAAGCCATGCGTATATACAATACATCTGATAATCAATTAAAGATTGGCAACGAACCCCTCAAAAATATGTAAAATCTTTCTGCTACCTAGGATGTTTCATGAGTGCAGATGGAGGAATAGAAGATGATGTTAAGAATAGACTGAACAAAGCCAGGTCCGCATTTGGCCGTATGAATAAAACATGGAAATCGCCGCATTTATCTCTCCGAACGAAACTAAATATATTCAACGCGTGTGTCATAACTATATTGCTATACGGAAGTGAAACTTGGTTGTTATCAATATCAATCGTTCAGACACTCCAAATCTTCATAAATAAATGTATGCGTATAATTTGTCGTATATTTTGGCCGAACAAAATATCAAATATGGAATTGGAAATGGATAGGCCACACACTTAGGAAAGGTCCTGAGAGCATAGCCAAATCCGCTCTGGATTGGAACCCCCAAGGCTTAAGACGACCTGGCCGTCCTAGAAATACGTGGCGCAGAACTGTTGCACTGGAAATAAGAAAAATTAATAAGTCATGGGAAGAAATTAAAAAAAAAATCAGCGGAAATAGAATACAATGGAATTGTCTTGTAAATGACCTAGGTTGTGTTCCCAAGTGGAATGAATAAAGGAAAAAAAGTTTGTTTGGAAAAAAAATTACAGAAAGTATATCTTATATATACCTTCCTCCATACCCTTTTGCCTCCACATGATTAATATACAAACAATGTAACGGGTCGACTATATCATACTCTAAACCACTCCTACTAAATTAGAAAAACATTAGCATTTGTGGATTATCATTGGTATAGGTTTGGGAGCCATCGTGGTGCAATGGTTAGCATGCCCGCCTTGCATACACAAGGTCGTGGGTTCGATTCCTGCTTCGACCGAACACCAAAAAGTTTTTCAGCGGTGGATTATCCCACCTCAGTAATGCTGGTGACATTTCTGAGGGTTTCAAAGCTTCTCTAAGCGGTTTCACTGCAATGTGGAACGCCGTTCGGACTCGGCTATAAAAAGGAGGTCCCTTGTCATTGAGCTTAACATGGAATCGGGCAGCACTCAGTGATAAGAGAGAAGTTCACCAATGTGGTATCACAATGGACTGAATAGTCTAAGTGAGCCTGATACATCGGGCTGCCACCTAACCTAACCTGACCTTGGCAGGTTTGGTTGATGCTGCAGAAGGATACCTTGTGCTAAAGATCAGTTAAGAAATGAGGCCTCTAAGGTAAAAAATATGGTTATTAGAGGCAAATTTTTCAAAATCATGCGATACATATATGTGGGAGCTACGAGTATATTTAAATCTGAACCGACCTTGATAATATTTGGCAAGTTTGGTTAATGCCACAGAAGCTTACCTTGTGCTAAATTTGAGTCAGAACGGGTAATGAACAAGACCATTTTGGTCAAAAATGGGGTTATTAAGGCAAATTTTTGAAAATCGGGCGATACATATATGTTATATGGAAGCTATATCTAAATCTGATTTGAATGAGATTTGGCGTATTTGGTTGATGCCACAGAAGGATACCTTTTGCTCAATATAAGTAAGTTCGGGTAATAAGTAAGGGTTTTATAGCCAAATTTGGGAAAAATCGGACGATACATATATATGGGAGTTATATCTACATCCGAACCGATTTCGATGAAATTTTGCACACTTGAAGGGTAGTGTATTATATTACTTTGTGCTAAATTTGACGACAATCGGTTAGAAAAGAAGCGCAAAGTGACCCCATTTGTTGAAATCGGGAGATACATACATAATACAGGTTGGCTGATAAGTCCCCGATCTGACACATAGATGGCGTCGCTAGTATTAAATGCATATTATTTTTATATAGTATCAACCTTCTACTGATTCGTGTCAAAATTTGACGTCTGTAAGTCAATTAGTTTGTCAGATAGAGCGTATTTTGTGAAGCAACTTTTGTTATTGTGAAAAAAATGGAAAAAAAAGGAATTTCGTGTTTTGATAAAATACTGTTTTCTAAAGGGAAAAAATACGGTGGAAGCAAAAACTTGGCTTGATAATGAGTTTCCGGACTCTGCCCCAGAGAAATCTACAATAATTGATTGGTATGCAAAATTCAAGCGTGGTGAAATGAGCACGGAAAACGGTGAACGCAGTGGACGCCCGAAGGAGGTGGTTACCGACGAAAACATCAAAAAATCCACAAAATGATTTTGAATGACCGTAAAATGAAGTTGATCGAGATAGCAGAGGCCTTAAAGATATCAAAGGAACGTGTTGGTCATACCATTCATCAATATTTTGATATGCGGAAGCTCTGTGCAAAATGGGTGCAGCGCGAGCTCACATTTGACCAAAAACAACAACTTGTTGATGATTCTGAGCGGTGTTTGCAGCTGTTAACTCGAGTTTTTCCGTCGATATGTAACAGTGGATGAAACATGGCTCCATCACTACACTCCTGAGTCCAATCGACAGTCGGCTGAGTGGACAGCGACCGATGAACCGTCTTCGAAGCGTGGAAAGACTCAAAAGTCCGCTGGCAAAGTATTGGCCTCTGTTTTTTGGATGCGCATGGAATAATTTTTATCGATTATCTTGAGAAGGGAAAAACCATCAACAGTGACTATTATATGGCGTTCATGGAGCGTTTGAAGGTCGAAATCGCGGCAAAACGGCCCCATATAAAGAAGAAAAAGTGTTGTTCCACCAAAACAACGCACCGTGCCACAAGTCATTGAGAACGATGGCAAAAATTCATGAATTGGGCTTCGAATTGTTTCCCCACCCACCGTATTCTCCAGATCTGGCCCCCAGCGACTTTTTCTTGTTCTCAGACCTCAAAAGGATGCTCGCAGGGAAAAAATTTCGCTGCAAGGTGATCGCCGAAACTGAGGCCTATTTTGAGGCAAAACCGAAGGAGTACTACCAAAATGGTATCAAAAAATTGGAAGGTCGTTATAATCGTTGTATCGCTCTTGAAGGGAACTATGTTGAATAATAAAAACGAATTTTGACAAAAAAATGTGTTTTTCTTTGTTAGAACGGGGACTTATCAGCCAACCTGTTATATACGGCAGTAAGTTCGGTCAGGCCGAACCTTATGTACCCTCCACCATGGATTGGTGGAGGGTACATAAGGTTCGAAAGACTGTCATCCACAATTGAATTACTTCGGTTGTGGTATCTGAAAACTTCTTAATATCGTTTTCTAAATTGTGAGTTAGTCCATACTTGGTATATATTAGACAAAAAAGTTATGTATAGGTAAGTCTACAAATAATTACGAATCGATATGGACTTTTGCACGGTACGTAGAGAGCCAGAATTGAAATATGGGGGGTCGTATGAACTTGATATGGAGCAATTTTTGTGTGATTGGTGATCGATTTATCTGAGGGCTATATATAACTATAGACCGATATGGACCTAGTTAGGCATAGTTGTTAACGGCCATATATTAGCACAATGTACCAAATTCCAACTGACTCGGATGAAATTTGCTCCTCCAAGAGGCTCCAAAACCAAATCTCGCGATCGGTTTATATGGGGGCTATATATGTTTATGGACTGATATGGACCACTTTTGGCATGGTTGTTAAATATCATATACTACCAAATTTCAACCAGATCGGATGAATTTTGCTTTTCCAAAAGGCAACGGCGGTCCAATCTGGGGATAGTTTAATATGGGGGCTATATATAATTATGGACTGATATGAACCAATTCCTGCATAGTTGTTGGATACCATATACTAACATCACGTACCAAATTCCAGCCGGATCGGATGAAATTTGCTTCTCTTAGAGGCCTCGCAAGCCAAATCGGGGGATCGGTTTATATGGGGGCTATATATAATTATGGACCGATGTGGACCAATTTTTGCATGGTCATTAGAGACCATTTACTAACACCATGTACCACATTTCAGCCAGATCGGATGAAATTTGCTTCTCTTAGAGGCTCCGCAAGCCAAATCGGGGGATCGGTTTATATGGGGGCTATATATAATTATGGACCGATGTGGACCAATTTCTGCATGGTTGTCAGAGACCATATACTAACACCATGTACCAAATTTCAGCTGGATCGGATAAAATTTGCTTGTCTTAGAGGCTCCGCAAGCCAAATCGGGAGATCTGTTTATATGGGGGCTATATACAATTATGGACCGATGTGGACCAATTTTTGCATGGTTGTCAGAGACCATATACTAACACCATGTACCAAATTTCAGCTGGATCGGATGAAATATGCTTGTCTTAGAGGCTCCGCAAGCCAAATCGGGGGATCGGTTTATATGGGGGCTGTATATAATTATGAACTGATGTGGACCAATTTTTGCATGGTTGTTAGAGACCATATACCAACACCCCACGTACCAAATTTCAGCCGGATCGGATGAAATATGCTTCTCTTAGAAACTCCGCAAGGCAAATCTGGGGGTCCGTTAATACGGGGGCTATACGTAAAAGTGATCCGATATGGTCCATTTGCAATACTATCCGACCTACATCAATAACAACTATTTGTGCCAAGTTTCAAGTCGATAGCTTGTTTCGTTTGGAAGTTAGCGTGATTTCAACAGACGGACGGACGGACGGACATGCTCAGACCGACTCAGAATTTCACCACGACCCAGAATATATATACTTTATGGGGTATTAGAGTAATATTTCGATGTGTTACAAACGGAATGACAAAGTTAATATACCACAATCATGAAATTAATAGATCCAATTAATTTTTAATTGAAACAGGTTCTATCACAAAAATGAAAGTATCAGTTTACAAAGCATATTTACAAATTAATTGGTTGAATTAAAAAAAATGAATTGAATCAAGTAATTTCTGTTTGTGATTATTTCTTTGATTAAAAATTTATTTAAATCATTTTTTTTGGGAGACACCGCAGTGAAGTGGTTAGCGTGTCTGCCTTTCATACTTATGATCATGGGTTCAAACCCAGTTTCGACCAAACACCAAAAGGTTTTTCAGTGGTGGATTATTCCCTCTCAGTAATGCTTGTGACATTTCTGAGTGTTTTGTTTTGACGACGTTTTTTTCGAAGGGTTACCTAATCTAGAAAAAAAGCTTCGCCAAAAATGTAGTGAAAATGTGAAGCGGTGAATTTAACATGGGCTTGTCATAGGACGAATGTTCACCATTTCAACAGCCGTTACACTGAATTGGCTTCACTTCTTAAGATGTGCCCCCAATTCAGGGCTTTGGATGTGAATTAACCATTTCCTTTTTTATATTTTGCAAAAAAAAATATATATATATATATATATATTTATAATTCTTAATGGATTCTAACATAACGCTTGTCTGAAACGTTTGATCTCAAATACATTTTTCTAGAATGAATTAAGCATTTTTTCCCACAAAATTTTATAATTTATATCAGTTTATTAATTCTTACTCTGTTGTTAAAATATAAAAAACTTCGTTATAAAAAATAGAATTAAAAGAACTTCCCATGTAGTTAAAATGAATCTTTAGGAGGACAATTTTCGAAATGCTTTTAAATTTGTGCCTTTGGAACAACTTTCAATTTTTGTTTTTGCTGGGAACCTAATATTATTATACACAGAAAAAAAAATGTCTTGTAAATTTAAGGACCATTTTAACTTTCACATAGTTCAACAAATTTACTGTAATATAGTTCATTTTTCGTAACCACAACGAAAATTAACTTAGCTAAAGGAAAACTTATAAAAATTCAGTAAATGATTTTTAGTTCACTAACTACGAAATGGGAAGGATTTTTCCTTAAATAAATTTCCAACATAGTAGTTAATGCATCGTTGATTCTATTATAAAAATACATGGGCAATATAAAAATCTTACTACGAACTGTGGACAATTTACTAAGAAAAAAATTTGTGTGGAAAAAATGTTTGTAGTAAAAATTAACTTAACGATATTACCGATTCGTACGATGGCTACCTACAGATTATTTCCCTTTTTATTATATGTTTGAGTGTTTTTACTCACATTGAAAATTTTAGATAAAGTAGAATAAAAAGTAGTTAATATAATCCTTGAGGGGTGTATATAATTTTTTATAGATTCCTCATTGATTTGGTATATATTTTACCTTAACTTATAGATAGAATTCCAACTAATCAATAAAGTTGCTACTGGAAAATGTGAGTGCATCATGTGAGGGAGTTTTTAAGAGACATTTTGTGTATATATCGTATGATTGTTTTTGTTTGTTATTGCGTCATCTATGCTGTTGTTGGTTGTTTTGATTCTAGAGACAATGGAATGTTCCTTGTGTGTTGTTGGTATCTTTTGTGGTGAGAGTTGTTTTCTTGCAATAGCGCGATCGAAAGGGATCGTGTGTGTGTGTGTGGAGTTGTTTTTCTTTACGGCAGGTATGTATCCTTTATGACTATTTGTGTCTTTGAGTTTTATTGCTGCATTCAGTTCTGTTGATGAATTTATGAAGTGCACACGTGGTTTTAATTTTGCGATATTGTACGTGCGGTATTGGTGTCTATTAATGAAAACACATTTATTTTGAAGCATTTTAGAAACTGAGAAGTGAATGATGTGATGTTAGAGAAATCAAAAACGCTTTTTTATTGATAAAAACAAATAACAAATTAAGGAACTGTATATTTCTGTTAACAGTTTAAAATTAGTGCGGATTTTTAATTGATTTACATAAAAAATATACTACATGAGTGGTAATAGGATAATCTATATTTATTCTACATCTGGATCACAGGTTGGAGATGCAACCATTTTTTGAATCTATATTTTTTATGTTACAGCAATTCCTACAGGTGAGTACTAAGTTCGAGTTTAGCCGCTAAAATTAAAAATAAATAACTAAGAAAAATATAAAATTATACGTCTTCGATACAAATTTATATATAACTTGTTGGAAAATAGCCCAAACCAAGTTTTTTATAAAGATTATTTTTGTATAATGGATTATTAAAGACAACTTATCATGAAAATTGCGATTTTAGCCTCTAAACTCGAACTTAATATCCTCCTTAAATACTAAATGCTATACTGACAAGTGGAAATTATGTCTAATTTTATAATATTTTTTATTTCAAATATATTCTGAGAATAATTTCAAAAACGTCCCATTAGTCCATGGCTATGATTCCAATAATGTACATACTGGATGGATTTGTCAATGTGGTAAGTTTTTCTATAAACCGTATTTTGTCCGTTTTTAATAAAACCAAAATTTCAATTTATTAAAAATAATTATTTTCACTTGCAGATAGACAGGTCTTATAATGGTAATTTTTTTAATATTCTTATTGTTTAATGCTAAATAAGCTGATATTTTTATTGGCTCTAGGAAATACAGTTGAACCCCGTAAGTTAAAAATCAATATGAACGATAGAATTTGATAATATTTTTCTTATATTTTGTATAACTTTGCAATTTCAGATGCTTATAAGACAAATCCGCCCAACAAAAGTTAGCCAAAATCGATGAAATTGGACAACAATTCAAGGAATATAGCAACTTATGCCACATATGTCTTTCATATGGATAGAAAACATGGAAATTTAAATTAATTTGTCCTAATAACATAGAATATTACTCTTTTGAAGAAGCAATTACTAACTACCGACAAGTAACTGCATCCAACGCACGAATAAAAATATTTCCTTTATTGTATATCATAAGCCATAGTTTTGTGTAATATAATAATAATTCTTTGAAATAAAATACTGGTGGTTATAGAAAATTGACTTGTTTTGTACGAAAAACTTCTTAGTTGTATACAGGCTTGTTGTACCTTTGATTCCTCAATTTCTCTACTTTTTTGAAAATTATACTGACAAACAGTTTATTTCAAACCAATTTCTTAATACAGGTTTCCCAAAAAATTGTTCATTTTTCCGGATAGCAGGAATATTTTGAATGAGTTTAAGTATATTCTTCCCACAGCATAGTAATAATGAACTAAAATACGATGCACTACATGAACTAATTTATAAGAAAATCATGAACTTATCTAGATGAAAAAAATCTTTGGCGCCAAATCATGGTCATTCTTACTATGGGTTAGTTCATTTTTCATAAAAAATAGTAAACTTTTTTTTCGGTGTACCCTGCTCCACACTGTGGAACAGTGTATTATAAGTTAGTGCATATGTTTGCAACACCCAGAAGGAGACGAGATAGACACATGGTGTCTTTGGCAATAATGCTCAGGGTGGGTCCCTGAGTCGATATAACCATGTCCGTCTGTCCGTGAACACATTTTTGTAATCAAAGTCTAGGTCGCAGTTTTAGTCCAATCGACTTCAAATTTGGCACAACTATGTGTTTTGGCTCAGAATAGATCCCTATTGATTTTGGAAGAAATCGGTTCAGATTTAGATATAGCTCCCATATATATATATATATATATATATATATATATATATATATATATATATATATATATATATATATATATATATATATATATATATATATATATATATATATATATATATATATATATTTCGCCCGATTTACACTCATATGGCCACAGAGGTCAATTTTTTGCTCCGATTTAGTTGAAATTTTGCACAGGGAGTAGAATTAGCATTGTTGATATGCGTGCCAAATTTGATTGAAATCGGTTCAGATTTAGATATAGCTCCCATATATAGCTTTCGCCCGATTTACACTCATGTGACCACAGAGGCCAATTTTTTGCTCCGATTTAGTTGAAATCTTGCACAGGGAGTAGATTTGGCATTGTAGCTATGCGAACCAAATTTGGTTGAAATCGGTTCAGATTTAGATATAGCTCCCATATATATGATTTTCTGTTTTCGACAAAAATGGTCAAAATACCAACATTTTCCTTGTAAAATCGCCACTGCTTAGCCGAAAAGTTGTAAAAATGTCTCTAATTTTCATAAACTTCTAATACATATATATCGAGCGATAACTCATAAATACATTTTTTTGAAGTTTCCTTTAAATTGCTTCAGATTTAAACGTTTCCCATATTTTTTTACTAACATTGTGTTCCACCCTAGTGCATTAGCCGACATAAATTTTGAGTCTATAGATTTTTTAGAAGTCTATCAAATTCTGTCCAGATCGAATGATATTTAAATGTATGTATTTGGAACAAAACTTTATATATAGCCCCAACACATTTGACGGATGTGATATGGTATCGAAAATTTAGATCTACAAAGTGGTGCAGGGTATAATATAGTCGGCCCCGCCCGACTTTAGACATTCCTTACTTGTTTTTAATATACTTTCATGTTCTATTAAAATTGTGAATGATAAACTTTGTTTGTGATATTCTTACTGTGTATAAGCGTTAAGATTCCGCAATCAAACTCTGACAATCATAAATATAAATACAAAGTTGTACTTTTAAATTGTTCTGTAAGAATTCGATCTATTATTATTGTCCATCATGGAATATTTGTGGGATAAAAGTATTCATGCATCTGGTTCGTTTCATGTGTGTCACCGATTTTAATCCACCTCCAGTGTTTGAATAGGAATTTGTTCACAATGCAAACAAAAACTTTGTCAGAGTTTTTTAAGAGCTGGTGGGCAATCTCAAAGAAGAATTACATTGAAAAAACATTCGCATTAGTTTGGTAATATTTTCTCCAAATTTTGTTGGATTAGTTAAGGCTTGAGTGGCAAACCGTGATTGGACTCCTTTTAATGGATGTAGAATCACCTCAAAGATTCAGTGCTGCACATAAAAAAAAAATTCTGATTCAATCACGAAAGTAATTGATCCAATTATTTTTTTAATTGAAATGCCTGCAATCACAGAAATGATAGTATGAATTAAAAAAATAATTGGAGGTCAATTAAACATTTAATGAATCCAATTAAAAAATTAATTGATATTATTAGTTTTTGTGATTGATTTTTTTCTTCAATTAAAGAATTCGTTGAATCAATTAAATTTTTAATTGAATATAATTTAAAACTCAATTAAAATTTTAATTGGAAAACTTTTCGTGAAAATTTTTACTGTGTGTACACTAAAAGGATGTCTCGAAATATTCCGATTTTCCCCTAATCTACAAAATACATAATATATATCAAATACGATATCGCCATTATTTTCTGGGAATTTGTAAATATTTACATGTAAAATTGTGATTTCCCAAATGTTTGTATGTTAGCCCACGTAAGCCCTGTCAGTGACCAAAAAGTTTGTGAACAACTACACACATTGTCAATATTAAAATTGTCCCGCAGACACGAAAAGTAAAAGCAATCCCCATAATGGCAAATGGCAAATTGAAATACAAGTGAGCGCATTGGGCTTAGTGTGTGCGAAAGTAAATGGAATGCCATGTTTGGTGGACAAAACTTTTAACAGAAAACCCAAGTGTCATAATAAATTTTCGAAAAACTACAACCCTAAAATGAACACAATAGGGTGACACAATTCTGTTGTTTGGTTATGGGTAAAAAAAAATGGTGAAGATGGAAAAGTGTAGTGGAGTTAAAGGAATACCCAGCACAAACACACATATTACCAGGTATAATTATAGGTACAAGGTGAATGATATGTAATGGAATAAAATAATGCGCTACGTTCTTTAATTTTATTGTTCAAAAGCAAAATCTTCATCAAATTTAAGAATCTGTTTAGGATTGTTCGAATTGCATAGCTTTAGTAATGTTCTATAGACAATTTTGCATAGCTTTAGCAAATGTTGGGGATTTTTTTGAGAAATCAATTTAATCATTTTTTCAAAATTTTATTTCTATATGAAATTTTGTTAAAATTCTATTTCTATAGACAATTTTGTAAAAATTGTAGAAAATTTTGTCAAAATTTTATTTCTATACAAAATTTTGTCAACATTTTATTTCTATAGACATTTTTGTCCAAATTTTATTTCTGTAGAAAATTTTGTCAAAATTTTATTCCTATATACATTTTATTTCTATAGAAATTTTTGTCAAAACTGCATTTCTATAGAAAATTTTGTCAACATTTTATTTCTATAGAAAATTTTATCAACATTTTATTTCTGTAGAAAATTTTGTTATAATTTTATTTCTATAGAAAATTTTGTCAAAATTTTATTTTTATAAAGGGTGATTCTTTTGAGGTTAGGATTTTCATGCATTAGTATTTGACAGATCACGTGGGATTTCAGACATGGTGTCAAAGAGAAAGATGCTCAGTATGCTTTGACATTTCATCATGAATAGACTTACTAACGAGCCACAACGTCGAATTTTCAGTGAATGGGCCCTAGAAAAGTTGGCAGAAAATCCGTTTTTTTATCGACAAATTTTGTTCAGCGATGAGGCTCATTTCTGGTTGAATGGCTACGTAAATAAGCAAAATTGCCGCATTTGGAGTGAAGAGCAACCAGAAGCCGTTCAAGAACTGCCCATGCATCCCGAAAAATGCACTGTTTGGTGTGGTTTGTACGCTGGTGGAATCATTGGACCGTATTTTTTCAAAGATGCTGTTGGACGCAACGTTACGGTGAATGGCGATCGCTATCGTTCGATGCTAACAAACTTTTTGTTGCCAAAAATGGAAGAACTGAACTTGGTTGACATGTGGTTTCAACAAGATGGCGCTACATGCCACACAGCTCGCGATTCTATGGCCATTTTGAGGGAAAACTTCGGAGAACAATTCATCTCAAGAAATGGACCGGTAAGTTGGCCACCAAGATCATGCGATTTGACGCCTTTAGACTATTTTTTGTGGGGCTACGTCAAGTCTAAAGTCTACAGAAATAAGCCAGCAACTATTCCAGCTTTGGAAGACAACATTTCCGAAGAAATTCGGGCTATTCCGGCCGAAATGCTCGAAAAAGTTGCCCAAAATTGGACTTTCCGAATGGACCACCTAAGACGCAGCCGCGGTCAACATTTAAATGAAATTATCTTCAAAAAGTAAATGTCATGGACCAATCTAACGTTTCAAATAAAGAACCGATGAGATTTTGCAAATTTTATGCGTTTTTTTTTAACAAAAAGTTATCAAGCTCTTAACAAATCACCCTTTAGAAAATTTTGTATTATTTTATTTTTATAGAAAATTTTGTCAAAATTTTATTTCTATATGGAAAATTTTGTCAACATTTTATCTCTATAGAAAATTTTGTCAAAATTTTATTTCTGTAGAAAATTTTGTTAAAATTTTATTTCTATAGAAAATTTTGTCAAAATTTTATTTCTATAGAAAATTTTGTCAAAATTTATAGAAAGTTTTGTCAAAATTTATAGAAAATTTTGTCAAAATTTTATTTCTATAGAAAATGTTGTCAAAAATTATAGCAAAATTTGTCAAAATTTTATTTTTATAGAAAAGTTTGCCAAAATTTTATTTTTATAGAAAATTTTGTCAAAATTTTATTTTTATAGAAAATTTTTTCAAAATTTTATTTCTATAAAAAATTTTGTCAAAATTTTATTTCCATAGGAAATTTTTTCAAAATTTTATTTCTATAGAAAATTTATTCAAAATTTATAGAAAATTTTGTCAAAATTTTATTTCTATATGGAAAATTTTGTCAAAATTCTATTTCTATAGAAAGTTTTGTCAAAATTTTGTTTCTATAGAAAATTTTGTCAAAATTTTATTTCTATAGAACATTTTGCCAAAATTTTATTTTTATAGAAAATTTTGACAAAATTTTATATCTGTAGAAAATTTTGTCAAAATTTTATTTCCATAGGAAATTTAGTTAAAATTTTATTTCTATAGAAAATTTAGTTAAAATTTTATTTCTATAGAAAATTTTGTCAAAATTTATAGAAAATTTAGTAAAAATTTTATTTTTATAGAAAATTTTGCCAAAATTTTATTTCTATAGAACATTATGTCAAAATTTTATTTCTATAGAAAATTTTGTCAAAATTTTATTTCCATAGGAAATTTTGTCAAAATTCTTTTTCTATAGAAAATTTTGTCAAAATTTTGTCAACAATTTATTTCTATAGAAAATTTTGTCAAAATTTATAGAAAATTTAGTCAAAATTTTATTTTTATAGAAAATTTTGTCAAAATTTTATTTTTATAGAAAATTTTGTCAAAATTTTATTTTTATGGAAAATTTTGTCAAAATTTTATTTTTATAGAAAATTTTGTCAAAATTTTATTTCTATATGGAAAATTTTGTCAACAATTTATTTCTATAGAAAATTTTGTCAAAATTTTATTTCTATAGAAAATTTTGTCAAAATTTTATATCTGTAAAAAATTTTGTCAAAATTTTATATCTGTAGAAAATGTTGTCAAAATTTTATTTTCATAGGAAATTTTGTCAAAATTTTATTTCTATAGAAAATTTTGTCAAAATTTTATTTCCATAAGAAATTTTGTCAAAATTATTTTTCTATAGAAAATTTTGTCAAAATTTTGTCAACATTTTATTTCTATAGAAAATTTAGTCAAAATTGTATTTTTATAGAAAATTTTGTCAAAATTTTATTTTTATAGAAAATTTTGTCAAAATTTTATTTTTATAGAAAATTTTGTCAAAATTTTATTTTTATAGAAAATTTTGTCAAAATTTTATTTTTATAGAAAATTTTTTCAAAATTTTATTCCTATATGGAAAATTTTGTCAACAATTTATTTCTATAGAAAATTTTGTCAAAATTTTATTTCTATAGAAAATTTTGTCAAAATTTTATATCTGTAAAAAATTTTGTCAAAATTTTATATCTGTGGAAAATGTTGTAAAAATTTTATTTTCATAGGAAATTTTGTCAAAATTTTATTTCTATAGAAAATGTTTTCAAAATTTATAGAAAATTTTGTCAAAATTTTATTTCTATATGGAAAATTTTGTCAAAATTCTATTTCTATAGAAAGTTTTGTCAAAATTTTGCTTCTATAGAAAATTTTGTCAAAATTTTATTTCTATAGAACATTTTTCCAAAATTTTGTTTTTATAGAAAATTTTGTTAAAATTTTATTTCTATAGAAACTTTAGTTAAAATTTTATTTCTATATGAAAAATTTTGTCAAAATTCTATTTCTATAGAAAATTTTGTCAAAATTTTGTTTCTATAGAAAATTTTGTCAAAATTTTATTTCCATAGGAAATTTTGTCAAAATTTTATTTCTATAGATAATTTTGTTAACATTTTATTTCTATAGAAACTTTAGTTAAAATTTTATTTCTATATGGAAAATTTTGTCAAAATTCTATTTCTATAGAAAATTTTGTCAAAATTTTGTTTCTATAGCAAATTTTGTCAACATTTTATTTCTATAGAAAATTTTGCCAAAATTTTACTATTATAGAAAATTTTGTCAAAATTTTATATCTGTAGAAAATTTTGTCAAAATTTTATTTCCATAGGAAATTTTGTCAAAATTTTATTTCTATAGATAATTTTGTTAAAATTTTATTTCTATAGAAAATTTTGTAAAAATTTTATATCTGTAGAAAATTTTGTCAAAATTTTATTTCCATAGGAAATTTTGTCAAAATTTTATTTCTACAGAAAATTTTGTTAAAATTTTATTTCTATAGAAAATTTAGTTAAAATTTTATTTCTATAGAAAATTTTGTTAAAATTTTATTTCTATAGAAAATTTTGTCAAAATTTATAGAAAATTTAGTCAAAATTTTATTTTTATAGAAAATTTTGCCAAACTTTTATTTCTATAGAACATTATGTCAAAATTTTATTTCTATAGAAAATTTTGTCAAAATTTTATTTCCATAGAAAATTTTGTCAAAATTCTTTTTCTATAGAAAATTTTGTCAAAATTTTGTCAACATTTTATTTCTATAGAAAATTTAGTCAAAATTTATAGAAAATTTAGTCAAAATTTATAGAAAATTTAGTCAAAATTTTATTTTTATAGAAAATTTGTCAAAATTTTATTTTTATAGAAAATTTTGTCAAATTTTTGTTTTTTTATAGAAAATTATGTCAAAATTTTATTTTTATAGAAAATTTTGTCAAAATTTTATTTCTATATGGAAAATTTTGTCAACAATTAATTTCTATAGAAAATTTTGTCAAAATTTTATTTCTATAGAAAATTTTGTCAAAATTTTATATCTGTAGAAAATGTTGTCAAAATTTTATTTTCATAGGAAATTTTGTCAAATTTGTTTTTCTATAGAAAATTTTGTTAAAATTTTATTTCTGTAGAAAATTTTGTTAAAATTTTATTTCTGTAGAAAATGTTGTCAAAATTTATAGAAAATTTTGTCAACATTTTATTTTGATAGAAAATTTTGTCAAAATTTTATTTTTATAGAAAATTGTGCCAAAATTTTATTTCTATAGAACATTTTGTCAAAATTTTATTTTTATAGAAAATTTTGTCAAAATTTTATTTCCATAGGAAATTTTATCAAAATCTTATTTCTATAGAAAATTTTCTCAGAAGTTTATTTTTATAGAAAATTTATAAAGTACATCTTTGCAAAATATATCAAAACATCAAAAATTCAACCAATCTACTAAACAATAAAAAATCTACCATTTGTGGTAGAATTCTACCAACTTTGGTAACGTGTTCCCAATCTCACTACTTGAATATTTAGAAGTAAATTTTCATTCATAAAAACAAGTTGACCAAACTCCCATTTTCATATCTCCAGCATCTGGAAGACGATCACCAGTCTCTTAGCGTTATGGTTCAAAATCTTAATGTTATTGCAACTCAGGATTCAGGATTTGACAAAATTTTAATTGTTTAATTATTTGTATTTATTTCTACAGAACATTATGTCAAAATTTTATTTCTATAGAAAATTTTGTCAAAATTTTATTTCCATAGGAAATTTTGTCAAAATTCTTTTTCTATCAAAAATTTGTCAACATTTTATTTCTATAGAAAATTTTGTCAAAATTTATAGAAAATTTAGTCAAAATTTTATTTTTATAGAAAATTTAGTCAAAATTTTATTTTTATAGAAAATTTTGTCAAAATTTTATTTTTATAGAAAATTTTGTCAAAATTTTATTTTTATAGAAAATTTTGTCAAAATTTTATTTCTATAGAAAATTTTGTCAAAATTTTATATCTGTAAAAAATTTTGTCAAAATTTTATATCTGAAGAAAATGTTGTCAAAATTTAATTTTCATAGGAAATTTTGTCAAAATTTTATTTCTATAGAAAATTTTTTCAAAATTTATAGAAAATTTTGTCAAAATTTTATTTCTATATGGAAAATTTTGTCAAAATTCTATTTCTATAGAAAGTTTTGTCAAAATTTTGCTTCTATAGAAAATTTTGTCAAAATTTTATTTCCATAGAACATGTTGCCAACATTTTTTTTTATAGAAAATTTTGTTAAAATTTTATTTCTATAGAAACTTTAGTTAAAATTTTATTTCTATATGGACAATTTTGTCAAAATTCTATTTCTATAGAAAATTTTGTCAAAATTTTGTTTCTATAGAAAATTTTGTCAAAATTTTATTTCCATAGGAAATTTTGTCAAAATTTTGTTTCTATAGATAATTTTGTTAAAATTTTATTTCTATAGAAACTTTAGTTAAAATTTTATTTCTATATGGAAAATTTTGTCAAAATTCTATTTCTATAGTAAATTTTGTCAAAATTTTGTTTCTATAGAAAATTTTGTCAACATTTTATTTCTATAGAAAATTTTGCCAAAATTTTATTTTTATAGAAAATTTTGTCAAAATTTTATATCTGTAGAAAATTTTGTCAAAATTTTATTTCCATAGGAAATTTTGTCAAAATTTTATTTCTATAGATAATTTTGTTAAAATTTTATTTCTATAGAAAATTTTGTCAAAATTTTATATCTGTAGAAAATTTTGTCAAAATTTTATTTCCATAGGAAATTTTGTAAAAATTTTATTTCTACAGAAAATTTTGTTAAAATTTTATTTCTATAGAAAATTTAGTTAAAATTTTATTTCTATAGAAAATTTTGTCAAAATTTATAGAAAATTTAGTCAAAATTTTATTTTTATAGAAAATTTTGCCAAAATTTTATTTCTATAGAACATTATGTCAAAATTTTATTTCTATAGAAAATTTTGTCAAAATTTTATTTCCATAGGAAATTTTGTCAAAATTCTTTTTCTATAGAAAATTTTGTCAACATTTTATTTCTATAGAAAATTTTGTCAAAATTTATAGAAAATTTTGTCAAAATTTTATTTTTATAGAAAATTTTGTCAAAATTTTATTTCTATATGGAAAATTTTGTCAACAATTAATTTCTATAGAAAATTTTGTCAAAATTTTATTTCTATAGAAAATTTTGTCAAAATTTTATATCTGTAAAAAATTTTGTCAAAATTTTATATCTGTAGAAAATGTTGTCAAAATTTTTATTTTCATAGGAAATTTTGTAAAATTTTTTTTCTATAGAAAATTTTGTAAAAATTTTATTTCTGTAGAAAATTTTGTTAAAATTTTATTTCTGTAGAAAATTTTGTCAAAATTTATAGAAAATTTTGTCAACATTTTATTTTGATAGAAAATTTTGTAAAAATTTTTTTTTATAGAAAATTTTGCCAAAATTTTATTTCTATAGAACATTTTGTCAACATTTTATTTTTATAGAAAATTTTGTCAAAATTTTATTTCCATAGGAAATTTTATCAAAATCTTATTTCTATAGAAAATTTTCTCAGAAGTTTATTTTTATAGAAAATTTATAAAGTACTTCTTTGCAAAATATATCAAAACATCAAAAATTCAACCAATCTACTAAACAATAAAAAATCTACCATTTGTGGTAGAATTCTACCAACTTTGGTAACGTGTTCCCAATCTCACTACTTGAATATTTAGAAGTAAATTTTCATTCATAAAAACAAGATGACCAAACTCCCATTTTCATATCTCCAGCATCTGGAAGACGATCACCAGTCTCTTAGCGTTATGGTTCAAAATCTTAATGTTATTGCAACTCAGGATTCAGGATTTGACAAAATTTTAATTGTTTAATTATTACTTTTTCTTTATTTTTATGTAAAAAAAGAATGTATTGGGGATTTTTGTAAATTGTGAATTTTTGAGGACAAAAACGTCATAATTTGGAGACAAGAGCCACAAAATACTGGCAACACTGAACTTTAGCATAAACTATGACCAGCACACGGCCGACAAAACCTTCATACGCTTCAAATCGCATTTGTGGAAATAATTCTGTTCCAAAGATTTTGTCTTTACTTTAAAAAATTTGGTATTGATTCCGAGCCAAAGAAGCGGAGAATACAAGTAAGGCTACTTTTAAGACACAATTCTCTTTTAAATTTAGGTTTTGTTTACTTGCTTCTAGGAAGCAAATTTTAATTTTTCGCTTACTCAGCTTTTTTTCTTCATATGCTATCAAAGTCCTTTAAAAACGAGTTAACGGCAACTTTATTTTCCAAATTAGGACTCGACTTCCAGTAGAAATTATGCTATGTTTGAAGTAAAAAACTTCTTTGAAATAAAGTTTTGAAAAACATGTCCTATATTTGAACGATTTTTTGCTTTGTAGTCAAGATGCAAAAAGACAACAAATTTAAAGACAATTTTATTAAATTTAAAGAATTTTTCTGAATTATTAAAGTCAAGTTGACCTTAGCTTATAAATTTTTTCTTTCATGTTAAGATACCCATTTTTTAGTCAAATCACTTAATTCTAAGGACAATACGACTTCATTGAAAAGTTTATCGACTTTTGGACAAGGAAAATAACTTTATTTTAAAGAAATGCGTCTTCTATGCTAAGCACAATTTGTATTCGTATTTTAAAGACATGAAATCTTTGACCTCACGACAATATTTTTTTCAGTGTATAAACGTTGAAAAGTTGGTCACATCGGGTATATGCAAATAGGAGATGTTTCCCAACACTTTATTTTAAAGAAGTTTTCCTCTTAAAACATAGGATAATATCTACCAGAAGTCGAGTCTGAATTGTGAAATTTAATTTTAATTTAAACTTAAAAGTGAATTTCAACTTAAATGTATCGTAACTTCAATTCTACGCTTCTTTGGCTCGGAATCAATACCAAAATCATTAGTGTAAAGACAAAATCTTTGAAACCGGGAATTTTAATTTAAAGTTTCGTTTTAATTGATTTTGGAATTTTTCAGTTGCGATTGCCATGAAAAAGTTTGTTATTGATTTGTTTCCAAATTTATGAAAGTGAATTGCGTTTAAAATATATTCTTAGTGAAATTCATCGCTTCTCTGGCTCGAACTCAATAGCAAATTAATAATTTTGTTATATTTTGCTATATTTTTTCCTTGATCTAGCTATTTTTGTTTCCCAATAATTGGCAACACTGGTGCTGGATATTGAATCGCCCCACTCACACATACAATTTCACTCACATAAAATTCGAATGTGCTCAAAGCTGTCTAATTGAAATAATGTATGTGTGCAATGAATGGACCACCATCATTGCAATCATCATCACTATAGTCACAGGAGCATGGATGGTGAGAGTATAAAAGTCCTTGTATAACAGTTTTATTTTCTATTCGTGTCATATAAGAGAATTGTGATATTAGAATTTCTTTGTTAAGAGAGTTAAACAAATGCACTTATTTAAGGGAACAGTAAATCTTGTATTTTCTTTGTCATTTCTACCATCCACTCTATGTGTGTTCGTACTACAATTAATTTGGTTATAGTACAAATTTTGACTATCACATTTAGGTTTAATGTCATCAAATAGTGGAACTGAAGTTGGGAGTTTCAGATTTTGGGGATTTTCATTTCCTAAAAAATATTTTGCACTAGACTACTCCGAATGATCAGCCCAAACATTGTTTCGAATTATCAACTCGTTGTTTTTGGCTAAAAGTGTGTTTTAACAAGTAAGGAAAGTCTAAAGTCGTAGATCTAAATTTTCGATACCATATCACATCCGTCAAATGTGTTGGGGGCTATATATAAAGGTTTGTCCCAAATACATACATTTAAATATCACTCGATTTGGACAGAATTTGATAGACTTCTACAAATTATATAGACTCAAAATATAAGTCGGCTAATGCACTAGGGTGGAACACAATGTTTGTAAAAAAATATAGGAAAGATTTAAATCTGAAGCAATGTTAAGGAAACTACGCAAAAGTTTATTTATCGCTCGATATATATGTGTATTTGAAGTTAAGGAAAATTACAGCCAGTTTTACAACTTTTCGACTAAGCAGTGGCGATTTTACAAGGAAAATGTTGGTATTTTGACCATTTTTGTCGAAATCAAATTAAATATATATGAGAGCTAAATCTGAACCGATTTCAATCAAATTTGACACGCATAGCAACAAAGCTAAATTAACACCCTGTGCAAAATTTCAACTAAATTGAAGTAAAAAATTGGCCTCTGTGGTCATATAAGTGTAAATCGGAACTATATCTCAATCTGAACCGATTTCAAATTTGGCACACTTGGCTACACTACTAATTGTACTCCTAGTGCAAAATTTCAACCAAATTTGGCCAAAACTATGGCATCTAGGAACATATTAGTCCATATCGGGCGAAAGATATATATGGGAGCTATATCTAAAGCTGAACCGATTTCACAATGTCAACCAAATTGGGCCAAAACTCTGCCTTCTAGGACCTTATTAGTCCATATCGGGCGAAAGATATATATGGGAGCTATATCTAAATCTGAACCGATTTCAATAAAATTTGGCACACTTAACTATACTTCTAATTGTACTTTTAGTGCAAAATTTCAACCAAATTGGGGTAAAACTCTGGCTTCTGTGACCGTATTAGTCCATATCGGGCGAAAGATATATATGGGAGCTATATCTAAATCTGAACCGATTTCAAAAAAATTTGGCTTGACTATAGTACTAATTGTTCTTCTTGTGCAAAATTTTAAGCAAATTATGGTAAAACTCTGGCTTCTGGGGCCATAGAAGTCCATATCGGGCGAAATATATATATGGGAGCCATATCTAAATCTGAACCGATTTCTTCCAAAATCAATAGGATTCTATTCTGAGCCAAAACACATACTTGTGCCAAATTTGAAGCTGATTGGGCTAAAACTATGGCCTAGACTTTGATTACAAAAATGAGTTCACGGACAGACGGACATAGCTATATCGACTCAGGAGCCCACCCTGAGAATTTTTGCCAAAGACACCATGCGTCTATCTCGTCTGCTTCTGGGTGTTGCAAACATATGCACTAACTTATAATACCCAGTGTGGCGCAGGGTATAAAAAGAACTTCCTAAGATGTATTATAGAAGATTTCGTGTACTGATTTGACGCATTTGTAATTTTATGAATTTTATTCAAGTGTACACCTTGATTACTTTGAATGCTTTCATCCAATTCATTTTGGTCTGTAATGTCTTTCAAATTTCCAATTTGTATTCCCTGCTCCACACTGTGGAACAGGGTATTATAAGTTAGTGCATATGTTTGCAACACCCAGAAGGAGACGAGATAGACACATGGTGTCTTTGGCAAAAATGCTCAGGGTGGGCTCCTGAGTCGATATAGCCATGTCCGTCTGTCCGTGAACACATTTTTGTAATCAAAGTCTAGGTCGCAGTTTTAGTCCAATCGACTTAAAATTTGGCACAAGTATGTGTTTTGGCTCAGAATAGATCCCTATTGATTTTGGAAGAAATCGGTTCAGATTTAGATATAGCTCCCATATATATATTTCACCCGATATGGACTTATATGGCCCCAGAAGCCAGAGTTTACTTAAAATTTTGCACAAGCAGAACAATTAGCACTATAGTCAAGTGTGCTAAATTTTATTGAAATCGGTTCAGATTTAGATATAGCTCCCATATATATCTTTCGCCCAATATGGACGGTCCCAGAAGCCAGAGTTTTACTCCAATTTGGTTGAAATTTTGCACAGGGAGTAGAATTAGCATTGTAGCTATGCGTGCCAAATTTGGTTGAAATCGGTTCAGATTTAGATATATCTCCCATATATAGCTTTCGCCCGATTTACACTCATATGACCACAGAGGCCAATTTTTAACTCCGATTTAGTTGAAATTTTGCACAGGGAGTAGAATTAGCATTGTAGCTATGCGTGCCAAATTTGGTTGAAATCGGTTCAGATTTAGATATAGCTCCCATATATAGCTTTCGCCCGATTTACACTCATATGACCACAGAGGCCAATTTTTTGGTCCGATTTAGTTGAAATTTTGCACAGGGAGTAGAATAAGCATTATAGCTATGTGTGCCAAATTTGGTTGAAATCGGTTCAGATTTAGATATATCTCCCATATATAGCTTTCGCCCGATTTACACTCATATGACCACAGTGGCCAATTTTTAACTCCGATTTAGTTGAAATTTTGCACAGGGAGTAGAATTAGCATTGTTGCTATGCGTGCCAAATTTGGTTGAAATCGGTTCAGATTTAGATATAGCTCCCATATATGTTTTTCTGATTTCGACAAAAATGGTCAAAATACCAACATTTTCCTTGTAAAATCGCCACTGCTTAGTCGAAAAGTTGTAAAAATGACTGTAATTTTCCTAAACTTCTAATACATATATATCGAGCGATAAATCATAAATAAACTTTTTCGAAGTTTCCTTAAAATTGCTTCAGATT
Organism: Haematobia irritans; assembly: GCF_050003625.1. Taxonomy (NCBI): domain Eukaryota; kingdom Metazoa; phylum Arthropoda; class Insecta; order Diptera; family Muscidae; genus Haematobia; species Haematobia irritans. Next base: position 134,478,451 of record NC_134400.1, read on the forward strand.
TAAACGTTTCCCATATTTATACCCTTCGCCACACTGTGGAACAGGGTATAAGTTAGTGCATATGTTTGTAACACCCAGAAGGAGACGAGATGGACACATGGTGTCTTTGGCAATAATGCTCAGGGTGGGTTCCTGAGTCGATATAACCATGTCCGTCTGTCCGTCCGTCCATCTGTCTGTGAACACATTTTTGTGATCAAAGTCCAGGTCGCAATTTAAGTCCAATCGCCTTCAAATTTGGCACATGCTCCTAATTTGGGTCAGAATAGAACCCTATTGGTTTTGGAAGAAATCGGTTCAGATTTAGATATAGCTCCCATATATATTTTTCGCCCGATATGGGCTTATATGGCCTCAGACGCCAGAGTTTTGTTCCGATTTGGTTGAAATTTTGCACTAGGAGTATAATTAGTAATATTGTCATGTGTGCCAAATTTGATTGAAATCGGTTCAGATTGAGATATAGCTCCCATATATATGTTTTTCTGATTTCGACAAAAATGGTCAAAATACCAACATTTTCCTTGTTAAATCGCCACTGCTTAGTCGAAAAGTTGTAAAAATTACTTTAATTTTCCTAAACTTCTAATACATATATATCGACCGATAAATCATAAATAAACTTTTGCGAAGTTTCCTTAAAATTGCTTCAGATTTAAATGTTTCCCATATTTATACCCTGCGCCACATTGTGGAACAGGGTATTATTTTTTACTAAAATTGTGTTCCACCCTAGTGCATTAGCTGACTTAAATTTTGAGTCCATAGATTTTGTGGAAGTCTATCAAATTCTGTTCAGATCGAGTGATATTTAAATGTATGTATTTGGGACAAACCTTTATATATAGCCCCCAACACATTTGACGGATGTGATATGGTATCGAAAATTTAGATCCACAAAGTGGTGCAGGGTATAATATAGTCGGCCCCGCCCGACTTTTGACTTTCCTTACTTGTTCTTTTTAAGAGGAGGAAAATATTTTTTCGACATTAAAATTGCAAATATTAATATTTATTTCAGTTATGAGCGCTTTTGTTAATTTCATACAAACGTTTTTAATTACATCTTTATCAAGTTCAGAAATTCAGCACTCGTCGCTAGGCATATCGTCAATTAATCTTAATACTGTTCAAATTGAAAAATCACCAAAAGCACTAAATGAAAATGGAAGAAAGCACCAAGTTGGTGCTTTTTTTTTAAAGGCACTAAGGCAAAGGTGCTAAAAGCACCAAATTGGCATCACTGATACCAACTGCTTGCAAAACAACGATTTAAAACAGCTTCTACATAGCACATTTCGATAACAATATTGGTCAGAAGTGAGCAATATTGTTATTGGTATGAAGGAAAACAGTACAACCTTTCATGCATCTATACTGCATGAATTGGTTGCAATAACGTAAACGAATGATCATAGACTAGTTTGATTACTCGTTTACATTATTGCCACCGATATATGTAGTGTGGATGCACTGCCTACTTTATTGTATACCAAAAAGCGCAACAAAACTCTTACTGCTGAAGTATTTTTTGCTGGGAATCTTCTCCATTGCTTTCTTTCTTTTTATGTTTTGCAGATAGGTAAACATCCAAAATATAAAACCATTTTTATCACCCACAAAATATTTCCCATATTAAATGATTTTTGTTTTTCATTTCTCTTCTCCCACTTACTTTAAGCTGCAGCACTTTAAGATTTCTATAGCAAATTTCAGAATTCTCCATAGCGTTAAGTTAGTATTTGCTCTTCTTTTGTTATGGTTTCCGATTCTTCTATACACAATGCCATAAAAGTTTTATGAAACCCTGAGTGTTGCATGGGATGAAAGGACAACGGGATACAAAAATAAGTCGTTTCACTTAAAGCTTTTATTGTTGTTGTGTCACAGTTTTTACAGGAAGTTGAAATCAAACAATAGTCATGGAATAAACAAATGTTTTCTTCTTCTACTTCGGCCTCGCTATTCTCTCTCACACCGCTTCCCAACATCCATCGACCTTTTTTGAAATTTTCTTAGGAACTGCATGGTATTTCTGTGACTAAAATATAACATGGGATAATAAATGAAAATTTCTGGATTCAGTTGGCAATTTAAGAATTCTTAGAAAAATGTTCCCTATGTAATTAAAACAATTATATAGGGATAGGTCGGCTCTACAACCTCCCCTATGTATACTGGAGTTGAAAGGCTTTGGTCTTGCTGTGTAAAATTATTAATAATTGAAAAAAAAATAACAAACAAGTATGTATGGTCGTAAGTTCGGCTAGGCCGAATCTTATGTACCCTCCACCATGGATAGCGTAGAAACTTTTACGAAAGACTGTCATCCAAAATCGAATTACTTGGGTTGTGATATCTTAAATCGTTTTCTAAATTGTCAGTTAGTCCATACGTGGCATATATTAGACAAAAAAGGTATGTGTTAGGTTAGGTTAGGTTATGTGGCAGCCCGATGTATCAGGCTCACTTAGACTATTCAGTCCATTGTGATACCACAGTGGTGGACTTCTCTCTTATCACTGAGTGCTGCCCGATTCCATGTTAAGCTCAATGACAAGGGATCTCCTTTTTATAGCCAAGTCCGAACGGCGTTCCACATTCCAGTGAAACCACTTAGAGAAGCTTTGAAACCCTCAGAAATGTCACCAGCATTACTGAGGTGGGATAATCCACCACTGAAAAACTTTTTGGTGTTCGGACGTAGCAGGAATCGAACCCACGACCTTGTGTGTGCAAGGCGGGCATGCTAACCATTGCACCACGGTGTGTAGGTAAGTCTACAAATAATTACGAATCGATATGGACTTTTGCACGGTACGTAGGGAGCCAGAATTGATATGTGGGGTTCGCTTATAAAGGGTGATACGGTCAAAATTTGGTCAATATAAACTTCACGTATTTCTTTCAATTTTGCATTTAAAAAACCTGAACATCCCTTATTTTGAAGGTGTGTGTGTAGAATGTTGCTCCTATTTTGATTTTGGAATTTACTCTTCAGTTGTCAAAATGCGGTCCAAGCAAGAAGAGCAGCGTATCAAAATTTTGCTCGCGCATCGCGAAAATCCGAGCTACTCGCACGCAAAGCTGGCAAAATCGCTAAAAGTTGCCAAATCAACCGTTACAAATGTAATTAAAGTGTTTGGGGAACGTTTGTCGACAGCCAGGAAGTCTGGATTGGGGGGGAAATCGAAAACCGGAAGCCGCTGAGACGACAAAGAGAGTTGCCGGTAGTTTCAAGCGAAACCCTAACCTCTCTCTCCGAGATGCCGCAAATAAGCTGGGTGTATCGTCTACAACCATGCATCGAGCCAAAAAACGAGCCGGACTATCGACTTACAAGAAGGTAGTGACTCCAAATCACGATGATAAACAAAATACGACGGCCAAAGCGCGATCCCGGAGGCTGTACACGACGATGCTGACGAAGTTTGACTGCGTGGTAATGAACGACGAAACCTACGTCAAAGCCGACTAAACGCAGCTTCCGGGACAAGAGTTTTATACGGCAAAAGGAAGGGGAAAGGTAGCAGATATTTTCAAGCACATAAAACTGTCAAAGTTCGCAAAGAAATATCTGGTTTGGCAAGCCATCTGTACCTGTGGCTTGAAAAGCAGCATTTTCATAGCTTCCGGGACTGTCAACCAAGAAATTTACGTGAAAGAGTGTTTGAATAAAACGTCTGCTGCCTTTCCTGAAGAAACACGGTTGTTCCGTACTGTTTTGGCCGGATTTGGCATCTTGCCATTACGGTAAAAAGGCCATGGCATCTTGCCATTACGGTAAAAAGGCCATGGAGTGGTACGCCGCCAACAACGTGCAGGTGGTTCCCAAGGACAAGAACCCTGCCAACACACCAGAGCTCCGCCCAATTGAGAAATACTGGGCTATTGTCAAGCGGAACCTAAAGAAGACCAAAAAAACTGCTAAGGACGAGCAGCAGTTCAAGACAAACTGGCTTTCTGCGGCGAAGAAGGTGGACAAGGTGGCTGTACAAAATCTGATGGCAGGTGTCAAGCGTGAGGCCCGGCAATTCGGATTTGGAAAAGCGAAAGCCTAACAGAATATTTTTCCTGAATTTTATACTAATTGAACTTGGAAAAGGAAATTTAATTTGATTTTTTAAATAAACGATTTCACCGATTTACACGCGTTTTCCCTTGATCAAATTTTGACCGTATCACCCTTTAGTAGCATACGAAGTTCATGATGGGCTAATTACTGGTAAATTTTACAAATTTTAAGAAATTCTGAACTATTTTGTGGGAGACCCGAATTTAGTTAATCTTCATACTTCTTTTGTGTATTATTGTTTCCTCTATTTTAGTTTTATTAACTAACGTAAATAAGCAAAAAATTATTAACGTCATGGAAACGTTATTAAAACGTAATAATTCCATGAACTAAAATAGAATTAAAACAGCTTTAGTGAAATATGGGGTCCATTTTTTTTTGAGTGTGTATAGAACATTTTCTCAAAATTTTATTTCTAACATATATAGAAAATCTTCTCAGAAGTATATTTCTATAGAAAATTATCAGATACCTCTGTACAAAATCTACCAAAACACCAAAAATTCTACCAATCTACGAAACAATAAAAAAAATCTATCATTTCTGGTAGATTTATACCTACTTTGGCAACGCGTCCACCATCCAACTTGAATATTTAGAAGTAAATTTTCCTTCATAAATACAAGGTGGCCAAACTCCCATTTTCATATCTCCAGCATTTGGAAGATGATCACTATCCTCTTGATGTTGTGGTTCGAAATCTTGATCGTATTGCAGATTGTTGAATTTCACAAAATTTAATTTGTAAATTATTACTGATTTTCTACAGCATAGCCTTTTGCTCTATTTTTTTTTTTTTTTTTCAAAAAACTTGTCAAATATGTATTGGGGATTTTTGTGAGCAATTTAAGTTGGGGATTTTTGGAGACGAAAACATCGTAATTTGGGGACAAGAGCCAGAAATATACTGGCAACACTGCCAATTAAGTGATTAGGTATAGTGACAGTCCATTGTTCTCACTTAAACTATCAATCACAGCTGGCCGATGCTATGTTTAGCTTAATGACAAGATACCTCTTTTTTTAGCCGAGTCCGAATGGCTTTTCACATTGCATATTGCGGGGAAAGCAGAAGTTTCGAAAAATTCAGAAATGTCACCTGCATTACTGAGGGGATTTTTGGGATTGATAATCATAATCCTTTGCATGGAAGGCGGACGTTTATGTTTTATCATATTCATCAAATCCGAAGTTACGGCCTATATACTTATTTTCTTATCATCTCATCCCACTGTGCGGCAATGCATGTATGTCAGGCAACAGTTTTCTGATCCCAATTCTCATAATGGCAATTATAGATTGTACACCTTTTTATACCCTCCATATTAACTTTGTCATTCCGTTTGTAACACACCGAAATATTGCTCTAAGACCCCATAAAGTATATATATTCTGGGTCGTGGTGAAATTCTGAGTCGATCTGAGCATGTCCGTCCGTCTGTTGAAATCACGCTAACTTCCGAACGAAACAAGCTATCGACTTGAAACTTGGCACAAGTAGTTGTTCTTGACGTAGGTCGGATGGTATTGCAAATGGGCCATATCGGTCCACTTTTACGTATAGCCCCCATATAAACGGACCCCCAAATTTGGCTTGCAGATCCTCTAAGAGAAGCAAATTTCATCCGATCTGGCTGAAATTTGGTACATGGTGTTAGTATATGGTCTCTAACAACCATGCAAAAATTGGTCCACATCGGTCCATAATTATATATAGCCCCCATATAAACCGATCCCCAGATTTGGCTTTCGGAGCCTCTAAGAGAAGCAAATTTCATCCGATCCGGCTGAAATTTAGGACATGGTGTTAGTATACGGTCTCTAACAACCATGCAAAAATTGGTCCACATCGGTGCATAATTATATATAGCCCCCATATAAACCGATCACCAGATTTGGCTTGCGGAGCCTCTAAGAGAGAAAATTCCATCCGATCCGGCTGAAATTTGGTACATGGTGTTAGTATATGGCCTCTAATGACCATGCAAAAATTGGTCCACATCAGTCCATAATTATGTATAGCCCCCATATAAACCGATCCCCAGATTTGACCTCCGGAGCCTCTTAGAAGAGCAAAAGTCATCCGATCCGATTGAAATTTGGTACGTGGTGCTAGTATATTGTCACTAACAACCACGCAAAAATTGGTCCACATCGGTTCAAAATTATATATAGCCCCCATATAAACCGATCCCCCGATTTGGCTTTCGGAGCCTCTAAGAGAAGCAAATTTCATCCGATCCGGCTGAAATTTGGGATGTGGTGTTAGTATACGGTCTCTAACAACCATGCAAACATTGGTCCACATCAGTCCATAATTATATATAGCCCCCATATAAACCGATCCCCAGATTTGGCTTGCGGAGCCTCCAAGAGAACGAAATTTTATCCGATCCGGCTGAAATTTGGTACATGGTGTTAGTATATGGTCTCTAACAACTATGCAAAAATTGGTCCATATCGGTCAATAATTGTATATAGCCCCCATATAAACGGATCCCTTGATTTGGCTTGCGATTGCTCTAAGAGAAGCAAATTTAATCCGATCCGGCTGAATTTTGGTACATGGTGTTAGTATATGGTCTCTAACAACTATGCAAAAATTGGTTCACATCGGTCAATAATTATATATAGCCCCCATATAAACCGATCCCCCGATTTGGCTTGCGAAGCCTCTAAGAGAAGCAAAATTCATCCAATCCGGCTGAAATTTGGTACATGGTGTTAGTATATGGTCTCTAATGACCATGCAAAAATTGGTCCACATCGGTGCATAATTATATATAGCCCCCATATAAACCGATCACCAGATTTGACCTCCGGAGCCTCTTAGAAGACCAAAATTTATCTGATTCAGTTGATATTTGGTAAGTGATGTTAGTATATGGTATCCAACAACTATGCAGGAATTGGTTCATATCAGTCCATAATTATATATAACCCCCATATAAACCGATCCCCAGATTTGATCTCCGGTACCTTTTGGAGAAGGAAAATTCATCCGATCTGGTTGAAATTTGGTACGTGGTAGTAGTATATGAAATTTAACAACCGTGCCAAAAGTGGTCCATATCAGTCCATAATCATATATAGCTCCAATATAAACCGATCCTGAGATTTGGTTTTTGAGCCTCTTGGAGGAGCAAATTTCATCCGAGTTAGTTGAAATTTGGTACATTGTGCTAGTATATGGCCGTTAAAAACCATGCCTAACTTGGGCCATATCGGTCTATAGTTATATATAGCTCTCAGATAAATCGAGCCCCAATCACACAAAAATTGGTGCATATCAAATTCGTAATTGTATATAGCCCCTATAAAGGGTGATACGGTCAAAATTTGGTCAAGGAAGAACGCGTGTAAATCGGTGAAATCATTTATTTAAAAAATCAAATTAAATTTCTTTTTCAAGTTCAATTGGTATAAAATTCAGGAAAAATATTCAATTAGGCTTTCGCTTTTCCAAATCCGAATTGCCGGGCCTCACGCTTGACACCTGCCATCAGATTTTGTACAGCCACCACGCAGTCAAACTTCGTCAGCATCGTCGTGTACAGCCTCCGGGATCGCGCTTTGGCCGTCGTATTTTGTTTATCATCGCGATTTGGAGTCACTACCTTTTTGTAAGTCGATAGTCCGGCTCGTTTTTTGGCTCGATGTACGGTTGTAGACGATACACCCAGCTTATTTGCAGCATCTCGGAGAGAGAGGTTAGGGTTTCGCTTGAAACTACCGGCAACTCTCTTTGTCGTCTCAGCGGCTTCCGGTTTTCGATTTCCCCCCCAATCCAGACTTCCTGGCTGTCGACAAACGTTCCCCAAACACTTTAATTACAATTTATAACGGTTGATTTGGCAACTTTTAGCGATTGTGCCAGCTTTGCGTGCGAGTAGCACGGATTTTCGCGATGCGCGAGCAAAATTTTGATACGCTGCTCTTCTTGCTTGGACGGCATTTTGACAACTGAAGAGTGAATTCCAAAATCAAAATAGGAGCAACATTCTACACACACACACCTTAAAAATGAGGGGTGTTCAGGTTTTTTAAATACAAAATTGAAAGAAATACGTCAAGTTTATATTGACCAAAGTTTGACCGTATCACCCTTTAAAGGCATTTTTGCAATTTTTAACTCCAATTGTTTCCTTCTTAACTTCGAAATTTGCTTTAACAAGTGAAAACAAATAAGGAAAGTCTAAAGTCGGGCGGTGCCGACTATATTATACCCTGAACCACTTTGTAGATCTAAATTTTCGATACCATATCACATCCGTCAAATGTGTTGGGGGCTATATATAAAGGTTTGTCCCAAATACATACGTTTAAATATCACTCGATCTGGAAGAATTTGATAGACTCAAAATCTATAGACTCAAAATTTAAGTCGGCTAATGCACTAGGGTGGAACACAATGTTAGTAAAAAAATATGGGAAACGTTTAAATCTGAAGCAATTTTAAGGAAACTTCGAAAAAGTTTATTTATGATTTATCGCTCGATATGTATGTATTAGAAGTTTAAGAAAATTAGAGTCATTTTTTAAACTATTCGACTAAGCAGTGGCGATTTTACAAGGAAAATGTTGGTATTTTGATCATTTTTGTCGAAATCAGAAAAACATATATATGGGAGCTATCTAAATATGAACCGATTTCAACCAAATTCGGCACGCATAGCAACAACGCTAATTCTACTCCCTGTGCAAAATTTCAACTAAATCGGAGTTAAAAATTGGCCTCTGTGGTCATATGAGTGTAAATCGGGTGAAAGCTATATATGGGAGCTATATCTAAGTCTGAACCGATTTCAACTAAATTTGGCACGCATAGCAACAATGCTAATTTTACTCCCTGTGCAAAATTTCAACTAAATCGGAGCGAAAAATTGGCCTCTGTGGTCATATGAGTGTAAATCGAGCGAAAGCTATATATGGGAGATATGTCTAAATCTGAACCGATTTCAACCAAATTTTGCACGCATAGCTACAATGCTAATTCTACTCCCTGCGCAAAATTTCAACTAAATCGGAGCAAAAAATTAGCCTCTGTTGTCATATGAGTGTAAATCGGGCGAAAGCTATATATGGGAGATATATCTAAATCTGAACCGATTTCAACCAAATTTGGCACGCATAGCTACAATTCTAATTCTACTCCCTGTGCAAAATTTCAACCAAATTGGGGTAAAACTCTGGCTTCTGGTACCGTATTAGTCCATATCGGGCGAAAGATATATATGGGAGCTATATCTAAATCTGAACCGATTTCTTCCAAAATCAATAGGGATCTATTCTGAGCCAAAACACATACCTGTGCCAAATTTGAAGTCGACTGGACTAAAACTGCGACCTAGACTTTGATTACAAAAATGTGTTTACGGACAGACGGACATCGCTATATCGACTCAAGAGCCCACCCTGAGCATTTTTGCCAAAGACACCATGTGTCTATCTCGTCTCCTTGTGGGTGTTGCAAACATATGCACTAACTTATAATACCCTGTTCCACAGTGTGGAGCAGGGTATAAAAATTGAATTATGTCGAATAAATTTTCTTAAATTATCGAAAATTATTTACTTAGTTTTAAGAAATCGGCGTGACATCCGCGTTTCTATTACAGTTTAGTTAAAATTTTCTAAAATTAATATATTTTTTCTAAAACTAACTAAAGTTTTCATTCCTGGTGGGTTCACTCTTTTTTCAGTGCAGAAATAAAATTTTGAGAAAAATTTCTATATACGAGGGCGGTTCGGAAACTTCTAAGCCTATCAATGAAAGAAAATAGTTAGTTTTTCAAAAATAAAGGTTAAATTGTAAGGGCCGATGTTGAATGTGAACCACACCTAAACGCCAAGTTTCTTTCCGAATTTTATTTGACATTTCTCTATATCAGACTTACTCAATTTGAACCATGGAGAGATACACAGGCAGTTATGCGCTTTATAGACTATCAGTTATTCCGGACGGAATGTCGGTGTTTTTAAAGAATCTTACAGTGTGTCGGATCGATACGACATGTCGGCGATGACTAAATAATCGGTAAATGTGTTATCGATCCCATAAACATGCAGCAGTATCGCTTATGCCTTCGGACTTAACTTATAATGTGCACAATATATAGGAGCACTGTCGTCCGGAATAACTGATAGTCTGTAAAGCGCATTACTGTGAATAGTGTTCGCTATCGTGAGATGATAACGAACTTTTTATGGCCCGAATTGGCAGATATGGATGTGGACGATATGTGGTTTCAGCAGGACGGTGCCACTTGCCACACAGCTAACGAAACAATGGCTCTTTGGCGCAATGACCGTGTTATCTCACGTAATGGCGATGTCAATGGGCCGCCAAGATCATGTGATTTGACACCGTTGGACTTTTTTCTTTGGGGATATTTGAAAGAAAAGGTGTACGTCGATAAGCCAGCAACAATTCAAGAGCTAAAGGATGAGATAATTCGGCACATTAACGGCATAGAACCTCCATTATGCCTCAGCGTCATCGAAAATTTGGACCATCGGATGAAGGTGTGCCACCGAGGTCGCGGCGCCTATTTGGTCAATATTTTGTTCCATACATAATTGAGTAATACCAATATATCATAATAAAATAAAATTACAATAATTTCCTAAATAGTTTGTGTTTTATTCAAAATCAACGTCGGTCCTTGAAATTTAACCACCCTTTATTTTTATGTTTCAATATAATTTCCTGAAACTTCAATACACTTAGTCCAACGCTTTTCTGGCAATTCTATCCCTTGACTAAAATAGTTTTCCTCAAGGTCTACAAAATAGTGGTTTACAACTGTAATTGCATCTTCATTTGAGGTAAAATGCTTGCCAACAAGGATTTTTTTTAGAATTGGGATCAAGTAAAAGTCACTGGGAGCTAAATCAGGAGAATAAGGTAGGTGGTCAAGTAACGCGTACTTTAATTCGTTGATTTTAGCCATTGTTAGCGAGCCACCGTGGTGCAATGGTTAGCATACCCGCCTTGCATACACAAGGTCGTGGGTTCGATTCCTCCTTCGACCGAACACAAAAAGTGGATTATCCTACCTCAGTAATGCTGGTGACATTTCTGAGGGTTACAAAGCTTCTCTAAGTGGTTTCACTGCAATGTGGAACGCCGTTCGGACTCGGCTATAAAAAGGAGGTCCCTTGTCATTGAGCTTAACATAGTATCGGGCAGCACTCAGTGATAAGAGAGAAGTTCACCAATGTGGTATCACAATGGACTGAATAGTCTAAGTAAGCCTGATACATCGGGCTGCCACCTAACCTAACCTAGCCATTGTTAAAACACCGTACCATTACCAGCCGATTGAATTGTTTTTGCCTTCTTTGGGGCACTTCCTCCAGCTTCAGTCCATTGTTTGGATTGTTCTTTTGTCTCTGGAATATAGTGGTGGATCCATGTCTCATCAACAGTTATGAAACGACGCTTAAGATCGAAAGATTTTGACTTGGACATTGTATTTTGATACTGATTCCTTCTTCTTTAAATAAATAATTTAATTATTATTTCCTAAAATCAAAAATGTTCTTCTATGTTTTAAGGAAAATTGGACTTACTTCAAAGGCATATGACCTTCATTTAAAAACGTCTATACTAAAAATTAATGAAAAAATGGTTAAAGCAAAGTTTATTATCTTTCTTTTAATTTAATAATTAAAAATAAAATAATTTGTTTTTTTTTGAGTCAGAAATTCCCAGACCAGCTATAATTTTCTAAAAGAGAAGAAATAGTAAGAGATATTAGTGTCAGTGATGCCAATTTTTAGCACCAAATTTAGTGCTTTTTGATTTCTATGCAGCACCAAATTGCCGTTTTGGTGCCTTTTCAAAAAAAAAGCACCAACTTGGTGCTTTTTGGCATTTTCATTTAGTAATTTTGATGCTTTTGTCATTTTGAACAGTATTAAGTTTAATTGGTACAAAAACTTGGATTAGACTTTCAAGAGCTTAAGAAAGTCAACTTTATTGCCAAATATAGAATTTGATAGTTATGAAGGTGGTATTGATTATTATACCCTCCACCATAGGATGGGGAGGGTATAATAATCAATACTAACTTTGTCATTCCGTTTGTAACACATCGAAATATTGCTCTAAGACCCCATAAAGTATATATATTCTGGGTCATGGTGAAATTCTGAGTCGATCTGAGCATGTCCGTCCACCCGTCACGCTAACTTCCGAACGAAACAAGCTATCGACTTGAAACTTGGCACAAGTAGTTGTTATTGATGTAGGTCGTATGGTATTGCAAATGGGCCATATCGGTCCACTTTTACGTATAGCCCCCATATAAACGGACCCCTAAATTTTGTTTGCAGACCCTCTAAGAGAAGCAAATTTCATCCGATCCGGCTGAAATTTGGTACATGGTCTCTAACAACCATGCAAAAATTGGTCCACCGATCCCCAAATGTGGCTTGCAGACCCTCTAAGAGAAGCAAATTTCGTCCGATCCGGCTGAAATTTGGTACATGGTGTTGGTATATGGTTTCTAACAACCATGCAATAATTGGTCCACATCGGTCAATAATTATATATAGCCCCCATATAAACCGATCCCCCAATTTGGCTTTCGGAGCCTCTAAGAGAAGCAAATTTCATCCGATCCTGCCGAAATTTGGTACATGATGTTAGTATATGGTATTTAACAACCATGCCAAAATTGGTCTACATCGGTCCATAATTATATATAGTCCCCATATAAACCGATCCCCAGATTTGGCTTGCGGAGCCTCTTGGAAGACCAAAATTCATCTGATTCAGTTGATATTTTGTACGTGGTTTTAATATATGGCATCAAACACCCATGCAATAAGTGGTCGAAATCGGTCCATAATTATATATAGCCCCCATATAAACCGATCCCCAGATTTGACCTCCGGAGCCCTTTGGAAGAGCAAAATTCATCTGATTCAGTTGATATTTTGTACGTGGTTTTAATATATGGCATCAAACACCCATGCAATAAGTGGTCGAAATCGGTCCATAATTATATATAGCCCCCATATAAACCGATCCCCAGATTTGACCTCCGGGGCCCTTTGGAAGAGCAAAATTCATCCGATTCGGTTGAAATTTGGTACGTGATGTTAGTATATGGTATCCAACTACAATGCAGGAATTAGTTCATATCAGTCCATAATCATATATAGCCCCCATATAAACCGATCCTGATATTTGGTTTTGAAGCCTCTTGGGGGAGCAAATTTCATCCGTGTCAGTTGAAATTTGGTGCATTGTGCTAGTATATGGCCGTTAACAACCATGCCTAACTAGGTCCATATCGGTCTATAGTTATATATAACCCTCAAATAAATCGATCCCCAATCACACAAAAATTGGTGCATATCGAATTCATAATTGTATATAGCCCCCATATAAGCGACCCCCATATTTCAATTCTGGTTCTCTAGAAAAGTCTAGCGAATAAGCGTCGCTAGACTTTTCTACAGAATACCCTAAATAGAAAAGTCTAGCGACGAGTGCCGAATTTTTGAACTTGATAAAGATGTTAATGACATCTTTATTAAGTTCAAAAAGTTGAAAGACATTGGGGATCAAAATGAATTAGATGAAAGCATTAAAACTGAATAGTAGTTCATAACTTCATAAAATTACAAATCCAATACACAAAAGTTCTATAAAACATCTTCGGAAGTTTTTTTTTTTTTTAGTAGAGCATTTAATTTTCGATTTTGTGGTGGGAAGTGGTACGGTAGAATTTATAATATATTTGGTGCTTTTTGGTTTTGAGGAGTTGGCAACACTGATTAGTGTATGCTTTCTGTCATACGAGTACCTCTCTTATTCGATTAAAATTTGGCGCATGTCTCTAGCGCCACTATCTCTCTCTCTGTTTCTATTTTGCATATACCCATTGATTTGTTTGTTTTGACTTTTAGTGTCCTTCCTGTGTTTGTTTGTGAAACATATCAGAACATCACGTGTGAGAATCTTCAACATTTTTTGTCTATTTACTCTTCTTTTCGTAATTTCATATTTACATATCTATGCATATCTGAAACTATTTCCCATACCAATAAACGATATCAAAATGGGAGCTGCAATTTAAAATTGTATAGAATAGTATTAAAACTTAGTCATGCGAAATTGTACAATGAGAGTATTGCCATTACATTGAAGTTAATTAGGATCACACATAGTGGAAAAAATATTGTCGTGAGGCCAAAGATTTCATGTCCTTACGAATACGAATGCGAATTTTGCTTAGCATAGAAGACGAATTTTTCCTTATCCAAAATTCGATAAACTCTTCACTTAAATCGTTTTGTATTTCTAGTTAAGAGATTTGACTTTAATCTAGTTATCTTTACATGAAAGATAACTTTAGTTTGACTTCGGTCAACTTGATAATTCAGAAAAATTCTTCAAAATTAATGATATCGTCTTTAAATTTATTGACATTTTGCATATTGACTACATAGCAAAAAAGCGTTAAAAATAGGAAATGTTTTAAAGGGTGATACGGTCAAAATTTGGTCAATATAAACTTGACGTATTTCTTTCAATTTTGCATTTAAGAAGAGCAGCGTATCAAAATTTTGCTCGCGCATCGCGAAAATCCGAGCTACTCGCACGCAAAGCTGGCAAAATCCCTAAAAGTTGCCAAATCAACCGTTACAAATGTAATTAAAATGTTTGGGGAACGTTTGTCGACTGCCAGGAAGTCTGGATTGGGGGGAAATTGAAAACCGGAAGCCGCTGAGACGACAAAGAGAGTTGCCGGTAGTTTCAAGCGAAACCCTAACCTCTCTCTCCGAGATGCCGCAAATAAGCTGGGTGTATCGTCTACAACCGTGCATCGAGCCAAAAAACGAGCCGGACTATCGACTTACAAGAAGGTAGTGACTCCAAATCGCGATGATAAACAAAATACGACGGCCAAAGTGCGATCCCGGAGGCTGTACACGACGATGCTGACGAAGTTTGACTGCGTGGTAATTGACGACGAAACCTACGTCAAAGCCGACTACAAGCAGCTTCCGGGACAGGAGTTTTATACGGCAAAAGGAAGGGGAAAGGTAGCAGATATTTTCAAGCACATAAAACTGTCAAAGTTCGCAAAGAAATATCTGGTTTGGCAAGCCATCTGTACCTGTGGCTTGAAAAACAGCATTTTCATAGCTTCCGGGACTGTCAACCAAGAAATTTACGTGAAAGAGTGTTTGAATAAAACGTCTGCTGCCTTTCCTGAAGAAACACGGTTGTTCCATACTGTTTTGGCCGGATTTGGCATCTTGCCATTACGGTAAAAAGGCCATGGAGTGGTACGCCGCCAACAACGTGCAGGTGGTTCCCAAGGACAAGAACCCTCCCAACACGCCAGAGCTCCGCCCAATTGAGAAATACTGGGCTGTTGTCAAGCGGAACCTAAAGAAGACCAAAAAAACTGCTAAGGGCGAGCAGCAGTTCAAGGCAAACTGGCTTTCTGCGGCGAAGAAGGTGGACAAGGTGGCTGTACAAAATCTGATGGCAGGTGTCAAGCGTGAGGCCCGGCAATTCGGATTTGGAAAAGCGAAAGCCTAACTGAATATTTTTCCTGAATTTTATACTAATTGAACTTGAAAAAGAAATTTAATTTGATTTTTTAAATAAACGATTTCACCGATTTACACGCGTTTTCCCTTGACCAAATTTTGACCGTATCACCCTTTAAATACTTTATGTTAAAGACCCAAAGAAAAAATACTTTCCTCCGGAACGAAATTTCCTTTTAATGTAAAGTTTTTATACCGTCCAGCATAGGATAGGGGGTATATTAACTTTGTCATTCCGTTTGTAACACATCGAAATATTGCTCTAAGACCACATAAAGTATATATATTCTGGGTCGTGGTGAAATTCGGAGTCGATCTAAGCATGTCCGTCCGTCCGTCTGTTGAAATCACGCTAATTTCCGAACGAAACAAGCTATTGACTTGAAACTTGGCACAAGTAGCTATTGATGTACATATAGCCCCGATATAAACGGACCCCCAATTTTGGCTTGCGGAGCCTCTAAGAGAAGCATATTTTATCCGATCTGGCTGAAATTTGGTACATAGTGTTAGTATATGATCTTTAACAATCGTGCAAAAATTGGTCCACATCGGTCCATAATTATATATAGCCCCCATATAAACCGATCCCCAGATTTGGCTTGCGGAACATCCAATCCGGCTGAAATTTGGTACATGATGTTGGTATATGGTATCTGACAACCATGCAAAAATTTATCCACATCGGTCCATAATTATATATAGCCCCCATATAAACCGATTCCCAGATTTGGCTTGCGGAGCCTCTAAGAGAAGCAAATTTCATCCGATCCGGCTGAAATTTGGTACGTGGTGTTAATATATGGTCTCTAACAACCATGCCAGAATTGGTTCATATCGGTCCATAATTGTATATAGCCCCCATATAAACCGATCCCCCGATTTGGCTTGCGGAACCTCTAAGAGAAGCAAGTTTCATCCGGTCCGGCTGGAATATGGTAAGTAGTGTTAGTATATGGTCTCTGACAACCATGCAAAAATTGGTCCACATCGGTCCATAATTATATATAGCCCCCATATAAACCGATCCCCCGATTTGGCTTGCGGAGCCTCTAAAAGAAGCAAATGTCATCCGATCCGGCTGAAATTTGGTACGTGGTGTTAGTATATGGTCTCTAACAAACATGCCAGAATTGTCGGAGTATTTCGAGACAAAGTCAGGTGTTAAGCAAGGGGTGCCTACTTTCGCCTCTCTTGTTTTCCCTGTAGTGCATGATGCACTACGAGGCGGAGTAATAATTGAAGACATGAATATACGAGTATTGCTGTACGCCGATGACATTGTGATCATAGCTGAGGAAAGATCGGAACTGCAAAGCATGATTAAAAATCTAGAAAACTACTGTAATGATTGGAATCTTACTGTCAACACAAACAAATCAAAGATATTTGTGTTTAGAAAAGGTGGCAAGCTTTCCGGGCATGAGCGATGGACTTATCGCGGAGAAGAAATTGAAGTAGTATCGGAATATAAATATCTGGGAGTTATTATTACACCACAGATGAAATTCCAGAGTCATATCCGAAATAGGAATATACAATCTAACAGTGCGATTAAAACGACATGGAAAAACTTTTTATAGAAAGACAATATTAACTTGTGTCAAAAATGGAATCTCTATCAGTAGTATCATATACTATCACCACGTACCAAATTTCAAGCAGATCGAATGAATTTTGCTTCTCCAAAAGGCACCGGAGGTCAAATCTGGGGATCGGTTTATATGGGAACTATATATAATTATGGACTGATAGGAACCAATTCCTGCATGGTTGTTGGATACCATATACTAACATCACGTACCAAATTTCAACCGAATGGCAAGAATTTTGCTCTTCCAACGGGCTCTGGAGGTCAAATCTGGGGATCGGTTTATATGGGGCCTATATATAATTATGGACTGATACCGACCAATTTTTGCATGGGAGTTTGAGGCCATATATTAATACCACGTACCAAATTTCAACTGAATCAGATGAATTTTGGTCTTCCAAGAGGCTCCGGGGGTCAAATCTAGTGATCGGTTTATATGGGGGCTATATATAATTATGGACCGATGTGGACCAATTTTTGCATGGTTGTTAGAGACCATATACTAACACCATGTACCAAATTTCAGCCGGATCGGATGAAATTTGCTTCACTTAGAGGCCTCGCAAGCCAAATCGGGGGATCGGTTTATATGGGGGCTATATATAATTATGGACCGATGTGGACCAATTTTTGCATGGTTGTTAGAGACCATATACTAACACCATGTACCAAATTTCAGCCGGATCGGATGAAATTTGCTTCTCTTAGAGGCCTCGCAAGCCAAATTTGGGGGTCCGTTTATATGGGGGCTATACGTAAAAGTGGACCGATATGGCCCATTTGCAATACCATTTGACCTACATCAATAACAACTACTTGTGCCAAGTTTCAATTCGATAGCTTGTTTCGTTCGGAAGTTAGCGTGATTTCAACAGACGGACGGACGGACGGACATGCTCAGATCGACTCAGAATTTCACCACGACCCAGAATATATATACTTTATGGGGTCTTGGAGCAATATTTCGATGTGTTACAAACGGAATGACAAAGTTAATATACCCCCCATCCTATGGTGGAGGGTATAAAAACTTAACCATACAATAGGATCCAAATACTTAAACGGTCAATACAGCTCCAGAGATATAACACGGATACTTAAAACTAGATGTGACCTATTAATCTTAAATGGGAACAAACATGATAGAGAAGCGACAGAAAACAACCAATGTACGTTATGTAATCTACGTGAGTGCGAAAACCTACAACATTTCATGGGAATTTGTCCAGTATTGGGAGTTTACCGACAACATTATTTTGGGAATCCCTATCTTTCTTTTTGGGAAACCCTATCTTTCCAAGCAGACTGGAAGAATATGATATCTTTCATAAAAACGGCGCTACGGTTTAGATACTTGATTATCTCAGAATTTAATTGAATTTTTTGAAACAAAATATAATATAAATATAACAAGATTTCAGGAAAAAAATAATCTAAGGTTTGGCTGACGACGAAAGTCATAGCCGTATATCTCTTTGTTTTATTTTATCTTTGGTCAATTTAGTTATTAATTTGAATTCATACTCAATATATTCATAATTATTAAAACATGAAATGTAACTTAATAAACAATAAAGAGATACTACTACTACTACTACTACCATGCCAGAATTGGTCCATATCACTCCATAATTATATATAGCCCTTATATAAACCGATCCCCAGATTTGACCTCCGTAGCCTCTTGGAGGAGCAAAATTCATCCGATCCGGTTGAAATTTGGTACATTTCGCTAGTGTATGGCGGATAACATATCGATCTATATTATATATAGCCCCCAAATAAACTCGAGCCAAAAATAATCTACCAAAATTTTATTGTCATAGAAAATTTTGTCAAAATTTTATTTCTATAGAAAATTTTGTCAACATTTTATGTCTTTAGGAAATTTTGTCAAAATATAATTTCTATACAAAATTTTGTCAAAAATTTATTTCTATAAAAAATTTTGTCAAAATTTTATTTCTATAGAAAATTTTGTCAGAATTTTATTTCTCTATTTGTCAAAATGCTATTTCTATAGAAAATTTATGAAACATTTCATGGTTGGAGAGGAATATTGTGCAAAATCTTCCAAAACATCAAAAATTCTACCAATCTACCAAACAGTAAAAAATCTGGCATTTTTGGTAGAATCGTGTTCATAATTGTATATAGCCCCCATATAAAGCGAGTCCCATATTCCAATTATGGCTCTACAATTATCGGTTTGTAATTATTTCTTCCCTATATATAGCGGTCTAGAACTGAATATATACGTATTTAATCGACCTTTCTTTTGTCTACTATATATCCCGCATGGACTAACTTACAATTTAGAAGTTTTAAGTTTATTAAGAAGTTTTAAGATGCATTGCCATCGGCCGCAACCGCAAGTAATTTAATTGTGGATGACCGTCTTTAGTAGAAGTTTCAACGCAATCCATGATGGAGGGTACATAAGATTCGGCCTGGCCGAACTTACGGCCGTATATACTTGTTTAAATGAAAGTCTCTACTAAAAAAAACATCGAGAAATAAATCGAAACTAAGTGGGGAAAAAGAATTTGGTGTCGTTTTCGAATGTCCTCCTAAGTGGGCATCGGTAGTCAAAGGGTTAAACCCTTATTCTATGATGGTAGGTATAAAGAAAAAATTAATTATAAATTAATGTAATAAGAATCGATACATACAATCTAACAAGTATTGGAGTATTGACAGATTTGACAACATCCCATAATACCCAACTGCTAAACCAATGAGAATGACATGGGTCCATACATCGATCCCCTTACCAACCAACCGAAAACCAACAACTCAAGTGAACAATCTCAACATACCAAAATACACAAATTTCTCGTCACCGCAACATTTCCTCAACATAGGTCCAAAATTATGGTAGGGGGTGTAGTGTATTTTCAGTAGATGTTTGTTAGTGTGAGTGAAGATAGATAGCATAGTTGGGGTTTAAGGATACTTCCGCAACTTCTTTACATAAGCTCAAGGATATTTTGAGTATGACACACCCAGGCATTTTGCAACAAATCGGACTAGTAACATCCGTTTTTGCCTGGCCTTACACATCATAGAGATTTGCTGCAAGACTCTCAAGAAAATGACTATGATTTAGTCGTTGAAGTGGAAATGTTAGCATTCATCCTTTGCGGTTTCAGCAATGCATCAAACTAGTAAACATGAATATTACTATGTAGCAGATACCAATTCTGCAGGACATTAACGAAAATGTTACAATTTTTGGGATTACAAATTTTGTGGGAAGTTTGGTCCGCAATGTGACTAATGAAACTAGATGAAGTTGGTTAAAAACCCTTCACTTAAGATCACATACAAAATAATTTGCGGATGTCATAATCACAAAATTAATTGATCCAATTATTTTTATACCCACCACCATAGAATGGTGACGGGGGTATAATAAGTTTGTCATTCCGTTTGTAACACATCGAAATATCGATTTCCGACTATATAAAGTATATATATTCTTGATCAGGGAGAAATTCTAAGACGATATAACGATGTCCGTCTGTCCGTCTGTCTGTCTGTCTGTTGTAATCACGCTACAGTCTTCAATAATGAAGCAATCGTGCTGAAATTTTGCATAAACTCGTCTTTTGTCTGCAGGCAGGTCAAGTTCGAAGATGGGCTATATCGGTCCAGGTTTTGATATAGTCCCCATATAAACCGACCTCCCGATTTGGGGTCTTGGGCTTATAGAAATCGTAATTTTTATCCAATTTGCCTGAAATTGGAATTCTAGAGGTATTGTAGGACCACAAATACGTGTGCCAAAAATTGTGAGTATCGATCCATATTTTGGTATAGCCCCCATATAGACCGATCTCCCGATTTTACTTCTTGGGCTTATAGAAACTGCAGTTTTTATCCAATTTGCCCGAAATTTGAAATCTAGAGGTATTTTATAACCACAAAGAGGTGTGCAAAAAATGTTGAGTATCGGTCCATGTTTTGGTATAGCCCCCATATAAACCGATCTCCCGATTTTACTTCTTAGGCTTATAGAAACCGCAGTTTCTATTCAATTTATTTGAAATTGGAAATCTTGAGGTATTGTAGGACCACAAATACGTGTGCCAAAAATTGTGAGTATCGATCCATATTTTGGTATAGCCCCCATATAGACCGATCTCCCGATTTTACTTCTTGGGCTTATAGAAATCGTAGTTTTTATCCAATTTGCCTGAAATTGGAAATCTAGATGTATTTTAGGACCATAAATAGGTGTGCCGAAAATGATGAGTATCGGTTCATATTTTGGTATAGCCCTCATATAGACCGATTTCCCGATTTTACTTTTTGGGCTTCTAGAATCCAAAGTTTTTATCCAATTTGCCTGAAATTGGAAATCTAGAGGTATTTTCGGGCCATAAAGAGGTGTGCCGAAAACGGTGAGTATCGGTCCATATTTTAGTATAGCCCCATAAGAACGATTTCCAGATTTATCTCCTTGGGTTTCTAGAAACCATAGTTTTTATCTGATTTGCTTGAAATTCTAAATATTCTGGTATTTGAGGCTCACAAAAACGTATCGGATTAAGTTTTTATCGGTTCATTTGGTAATGCCTCAATATAGACCGACTTCACTTCTTGAGGGTGTAGAAGGCCAACTGATCATGAAAATTGCTTGAAACTCAATGTAAAATTGCCAGATTTTACTTCTCGGTTTAAAATCTACAGATTTAAGATTTCAGATCAAGACGTTATTTTATAATTTTCTTGCACACTTACAAGAGATGTTAATGATTCCTCTAAAACTCAAACAAAAATGGTTCTTATAAATACAGAATCTGATATAGTCCTCATAGGTGAAATCTTTAAATTTATCTTCCGGAAGTGTCCTCAAGCCCTCCTGAAATTTCAAAGGAAACCCTAATATTTGGTTCATGGTGGTGGGTATTTAAGATTCGGCCCGGCCGAACTTACTGCTGTATATACTTGTTTTAACACCTGTTTGTATATGAAGGAGTTGCCAGATCGAAACAAAATTTAACATGTGTTCATAACAGAGATGGAAGTTTCCAAACACTCAACTTTTTTCTGTTTGTTCCGCGCTTTTTGTTCTAAGCTAAGAAGTTTCCGAACTGCCCTCCTATGGTCCTAAACTACCTCTAGTTTTCAAATTTCAGGCAAATTGGATAAAAAATACGGTTGCTATAAGCCCAAGACCTCGAATCGGAAGGTCGATTTATATGGGAAGATGTAGCCCATCTTCGAACTTGACCTGCAGACAAAATAAGATATTTTCCAAAATTTTAAACTTCTAACACCAAAAAAATTCTTATGTTACAAAATTTAGCCCAGTGTATAGTGTGTTGGCTTACAAATTGCATTATCCGTGGTGCGATTCTTCGTCCAGGCGACAAGTAAAATTTAAAAAATTTTTAAAATCGACTAATTTCTTGTACATTGTTTGTATTGCAGAAAAACGTGCTAAGAACTAAAAAACCTCGTGGAAGTGAGAAAAATGTGAGGGAAAATGCAATTAGTCAGAAAAGATTGTTTTTTTTTATACCCTAAACCACATAGTGGTCAGGGTATAATAAGTTTGATCTGCCAAAAAATGTGCCTGCCAGAAATATTGATTTTAGACCCCATAAAATATATACCGATCGACACAGAATCACCTCCTGAGTCGATCTAGCGCTTGGTGTCCGTCCGTCCGTCTGTCCGTCTGTCCATGTATTTGTTGTTCACAGGATTCCGGTCGCAATTTTTGACCGATTTTGGTGAAATTTGGTACAGGGTGTTTTTTGGCTCAAGGACGAACGCTATTGAATTTGGAAGAAATCGGATCAAATTTATATATAGCTCCCATATATGTATTGCCCGATTTTGACAAATGGGGTCACGTTGCACTTTTTTACTAACCGATCGTCGTCAAATTTGGCACAAAGTAATCTTTTGCATCACCCTTTACATTTGCAAAATTTTATCGAAATCTGTTCAGATTTCGATATAGCTCTCATATATATGTATCGCCCGATTTTGCCAAATTAGGTCATAAAGCCCTTATTTATCAACCGATTGTACTCAAATTTGGCTAAATGTAGTCTTCTATAGCACTAACTGTATGTGCAAAATTTCATCGAAATCGGTTCAGATTTAGATATAGCTTCCATATATAGGTAACATATCACCCGATTTTGCCAAATTAAGTCATAAAACCCTTATTTGTCAACCGATCTTACTGAAACTTGCCTTAGCCTAATATTATATAGTGCTAACAATGTGTGCAAAAAATCATCGAAATCGGTTTAGATTTAGCTATAGCTCCCGATTTGTCCAAACTTAGCCGTAAATTTCTTATTTATCAACCGATTATACTCAAATTTGGCTAAATGTAATCTTCTATAGCACTAAATGTATGTGAAAAATTTCATCGAAATCGGTTCAGATTTAGATATAGCTCCCATATATATGTATCGCCCGATTTTGCCAAATTTGGCCATAATAACCTTATTTCTGACCATAGAGGCCTCGTTTATTAACTGATCGTACTCAAATTTTGCACAAGGTAACAGTCTGTGGTATTAATCACACCTACCAAATATTATAAAAATTGGTTCAGATTTAGATATAGCTCCCATATATATGCATCGGTCAATTTTCTCAAATTTGGTCATAATACACTTATTTATTAACCAATGTTACTCAAATTTCAAATTTTGATATACTAGCCGATCGTACTTAGACTTACATGTAGCTCTTACAAAATAACATTGCCCGATTTTTACAAATTTGGATTAATTACCCACAACTAAATAATTGAACGATTCCCTCTTTTTTTTAATAATGGACTCAATATTAGTAGCATAGTACCTCTGTAGGTGCAAAATCAACTATAGCGCCTAATATCGGACATTTCTGCTCAGCTTGTGACAAGACTCCCATAAACATGTACCCCTTTATGTTCTTAAATATGAAAATGCAGTTTATCACCCAACCCAATACCATTGATACCCCACAAACAATGTTTACTAATTCAGTAGGGGTGGTTTAGGGTATGATATTGTCGGCCCCGCCCGACTTTCTGCTTTACTCACTTGTTTTTGTTTTTTTTTTTTTAAACCCTCCACCATAGGATGAGGGCATATTAACTTTGTCATTCCGTTTGTAACACATCGAAATATTGCTCTAAGACCCCATAAAGTATATGCATTCTGGGTCGTGGTGAAATTCTGAGTCGATCTGAACATGACCGTCCGTCCGTCAGTTGAAATCACGCTAACTTCCGAACGAAACAAGCTATCGACTTGGAACTTGGTACAAGTAGTTGTTATTGATGTAGGTCGGATGGTATTGCAAATGGGCCATATCGGTCCACTTTTACGTATAGCCCCCATATCTAAGAGAAGCAAATTTCATCCGATCCAGCTGAAATTTTGTACATGATGTTAGTATATGGTCTCTAATAACTATGCAAAAATTGGTCCACATCGGTCCATAATTATATATAGCCCCCATATAAACCGATCCCCAGATTTGACCTCCGGAGCCTATTGGAAGAGCAAAATTCATCCGATTCGGTTGAAATTTGGAACGTGATGTTAGTATATGATATTTAACAACCATGCCAAAAGTGGTCCATATCAGTCCATAATCATATATAGCCCCTATATAAATCGATCCCGAGATTTGGTTTTGGAGCCACTTGGAGAAGCAAATTGCATCCAAGTCAGTTGAAATTTGTACATTGTGCTAGTATATGGTCGTTAACAACCATGCCTAACTAGGTCCATATCGGTCTATAGTTATATATAGCCCTCAGATAAATAGATCCCCAATCACACAAAAATTTGTCCATATCAAGTTCATAATTGTATATAGCCCACATATAAACGACTCCCATATTTCAATTCTGGCTCTCTACGTACCGTGCAAAAGTCCATATCGATTCGTAATTATTTGTAGACTTATCTATACACCCTCAAAAAGAATCGCCTCTCTAACATATGTTCCAAACATATTTTGCAGGAAGCACATATATTATTGGATACTGCCGAAACATTAATATGTTTGTTTTATGTGAACATATTCTATTTTTGGAAGCATTTTGAGCCAAAAATATTATATGCTTGGAAGAATTTTCCCCAAAGAAGATTGTGCTCATTCCCTAACATAATTTTCACTTCCACGAAATTTTTTAGTTCTTGGCACCTTTTTCTGTAATACAAATAATGTTGAAGAAATTATTCAATTTTATACTTTTTTTAAAGTTTACCTTTCGCCTGGACGGAGAATCGAACCGAGGACCATACAGTTTGTAAGCCAACACACTACCACTGAGCTACGCAGCTGTTATAGTCACCAGAAGACAATTATCGTTATAAGTTACATTTATATAGCATAGTTTGCAGCGCCCACGAGCCCATGCAAACATAACATTATTTAACAGAAACATACATGTGTTGGCAACGTGGAGCAGTGGTTAGCATGTCTGCCGTACATGCAAAGGGTCGTGGGTTCAATCCCTGCTCCGACCAAACACCAATTGTTTGTTTTTCAATTTACGCATTTATATTTATACTATATTAAATTTTTATAATGAAACTTCGAAATGTGGGTTATTAAAGATTTACAGTCAGAAACAGTGCTTGATATAAACGAAATGGACTGAGCTTTTGGATAAAATATTATTTTTTTATTGCAAAAATAACAATTTTGTAATAAAAAACTGGTTTTGGTATAAAAATTTGATATTTTGGAAGGAATTCAAAAACTCTAACAAAGGAAGAACGTGGGGTCGAGTATAAACATACATAAATAATTTTATAATATACACAAATTAAATAATATTTAGACTTAAATTAAATAATATTTAGACTTAAGCGTATAAAATTTTTGGCCTTATCATAAAGCAGTTTCCGAAACAACATATAAGCGGTTTCACAGAAATTGCTCTCTTTCGATTCTCTCGCTGTGTTAATTTGATATCTTTCGTCAACCCTCCCGGTTTTTATCTCTATTTCTTTCTCTATACTCTCTCTCTCTCTCTCTTTCGCTCTCTGAATAAAATATCACAACATATATATGTTTACTCGAAATTTGTAAATGTATATATGTTTACATTCACACATATAATTTTTATGAAACATGCATGCCCCAAACATAATATATTCTAACATATTAACATATGTGTTCCAAACATTTAGTGTTAGTTTGAGAACATTACATGTTTGCACTTAAATATATTGTGTTTAAAAATTGTGCCCGAAACACATTTTGTTTATATCGAAACATATGAAAAACATATTTTTCTAACAGTGTACATACCTTTTTTGTCAAATATAAAACACGTATAGACTAACTCACAATTTAGAAAACGATATTAAGAAGTTTTAAGATACCACAACCCAATTATTAATTCGATTGTGGATGACAGTCTTTCGTAGAAGTTTCTACGCAATCCATGGTGGAGGGTACATAAGATTCGACCTGGCCGAACTTACGACCGTATATACTTGTTTTTTTTTTTTTGAGTTAGCTTTTATGAAATTGTTTTTACACCCCGGAAAAGAATAAACGTTTATCACAAAAAGTATATACTTTTCTTCCAAATAAACTTCCATACAGCGAAAAACAAACGAGAAACGATCTTTGTGTGTTTGAATTTTCCAATGTCTTCAAATCCTACCACAATTTTTAACCGTCGAACTGAACGGACGTGTTTTCTAATAGCGGAGGATTTCATCGTAATAAGTACTTATTACGAATTTCACGTGTGGTGGAAATAATAAACCACCATGCAGCGAAATTCAAAGTCATCCACTGGGTTGCTAACTTCAGGGCCCAGTGGACGGGTAACGACTGAAGTTATAAATTTGGGCAGCGACCAAGAGTCAGGCCCAATTAGTCGACCTGTAGACGGGTCGACTGGCGGTGACACTTTGGCAAGTCGAACCTTTTCTAAGGTGACGACATCAAAAGGAGGCAATCCCTCTCGAAAGAGATTCAAGGAACGAAGAAATGCTTTGTTTATCCTAAAGAAATTAGGATCAGTCGACCCAAGCACGTTGTCGGCTAAGCAAAGCGATTCCTTAAAATGGGCTCAAGGAATTCTTGAAGCTGGAAAAAGGGAACGATCACCGGATGAGCTACCATCCTCTAAACGGGATCAAAGATCGTTTGCCTCAGTTGCAAAAGACAGCCTTGTTATGGCTATTATTAATAAAGGAGCATTGGACGGTATGATTCCAAGGCAAAAATGGGGGGAAATTGAGAACGCGATGTCTGGTGTCTACTCAGAGGTGCGAAAAAAGTTTCCCGGACCAAGTCCTCGACGGCAAGATGCTGGATGGTATCAAGGACGATATAAGTTAATAGCTTTTGCAGACCAGAGGTCTATGGATTGCTTTAAAGCTGCATTGATGCTAATTGGTGAAGTTTGGGAAGGAGCCGCTTTGGAGTTAGTCGATAAAAAAGACATACCGGCTAAACCTAGAGCACATGCATGGATACCTGCAAACCCTCCTGATCCTGAGTCAATACTAGAGAGACTAAAAGAATGTAACCCAGATCTTCCAACCGCCGATTGGAAGGTTGGTCGTTTGGATGAGGTGGATGGACCAAGACGACATGCGGTGTTTATATTAAACATAGAGTCGCTGCAACATCTAGCCCAGACCCAAGGACGCGTAAGTTATGGCTTTCATGATATCCATATGAAGGTATACAAAAGCGATCAGCCAAAGGATACCGAAACGGACAAGCCTCCGGTAGAGTCAGCAGTGAAAAAGTCTCCTAGCGAAGCCGAAGGAGACATAAAACCTGCAGACTATGGCGAAAATCATATGCGGGAAGTTTCTACAGGCTCAAGCCTCACCAAAGCTGAACCGCGGATTGTTGCGAGAGTCACCGAGATCTGTGAAGAGGAAGCCCTTGATGACTCAATTGAAGCGGCTGATGTGACGGTGGTTGAAAATTTGGATGGTTCTACGGTTCCTCCAGATAAATCTTCACCATTGTAAGGCCGCTTGTGCTGCCTTAAAAGTTCTCCTGATGAAAGGAGACATAGATATAGTTCTTATTCAAGAACCATACATATATAAGAACAAGATCTGTGAATTAAGCACTCCGGGTTTCAAACTTTTGCATAATACCGGTAACGATATAAATCGAGCATGTATAATTGCTAAAAACGAACTAAACTTGTTTCTGCTTCCTTCATTGAGCAATGCAGACACTGTCGTAGCCAGTCTAGAGATATCCACATGCAAATATTGGGTATCTTCGGTCTACATGGGACATGATAGGGATATGCCACCCTGTGCCGTTAAGACCTTAGTTGATGAGTCACTAAAAACAAAGACAAAACTCATTATGGGATGCGATGCAAATGCACATCATAGTATTTGGGGAAGTAGTGATACTAATGCAAGGGGAGAGTCGCTAATAGAGTTTATTTTGCGTACTAACCTGGTAGTTTGCAATAAGGGAGATGCACCAACCTTCGTCACCAGGAACAGACAAGAGGTTTTGGACGTAACGTTGACCTCTCCGGAACTGAATGATAAGATATCTGAGTGGCAAGTTTTGAGGGAACATAGCTTCTCAGATCATCGCTACATCAGTTTCAGATTGGCTGTTCGTACTTCAAAGACCATATTTCCGCCAAATGTTAGGAAAGCTGATTGGAATAGGTATAGGGAATCGTTCAATTTGATGATACCGGAAGTGCCGGAGACAAATATGAGCACTGTGCAAGATATCGAACACGCAGTGGAGCGGATTACTAAGGCCTTCAACATTTCACTGAAAGCTGCTTGCCCTAGAGGAAAGCCAAGGGGAAAAAATCGGCCGCCATGGTGGACTACGGAGTTAAGTAATATGAGGAAATCCTGCAGGAAGCTCTTTAACAAAGCAAAGTCCACAAGAGCTCCGGAGGATTGGGACACTTACAAGATGAATCTGAGAGAATATAAACGAGAACTGAGAAGGTCTCAACAAAACTCTTGGGATGATTACTGTAGCAGTATTGAGAATACGTCAGAGGCTTCCAGACTACGGAAGGTACTAGCATCCACTAACACCGCTCCAGGTTTCATTAAAACATCGGAGGGAAATTGGACAACGTCCAGTGAGGAGACGTTGGAGGTACTTTTGGACACACACTTCCCTGGAAATCAGACGGTTGAACCATGTTCCGGCGGTGTAACAGAGGCTCAGCGATCATTTCCTATCGAGGAAATTGTGTCGGAATCTAGAATAAAATGGGCTTTAAATAGCTTTGGACCATTCAAATCCCCCGGACCTGATGGAATTACTCCGGCGGAGTTACAGGCAGTGGCTGAAAGAATTATCCCCTGGTTGACGGTGATATATAAACAATGTGTAAACTTAGCATATATTCCAGAAAAGTGGAGGGAAACAAAAGTCGTCTTCATACCTAAAGCAGGAAAAGCCTCTCACTCGAGTGCGAAGGATTTCCGACCAATCAGCTTATCCTCATTCCTACTTAAGACCCTGGAGAGGATGATAGACATGTATCTTAGAACTAGCGTGGATTCAGGTTTGCTCTCGAAACGACAGCATGCATACTCGAAGGGCAGGTCTACTGAGACCGCATTGCATGAACTGGTCAGCTTTATTGAAAGCTCACTATCTGTCAAAGAATACACAATCGTGGCGTTTCTAGACATCGAAGGGGCGTTCAATAATGTCCATCCGAGCTCGATATTAAATGGACTGAAAACTCTGAATGTTGATCCAGGTATACTTAGGCTGTTAGACGAACTTCTAATGAAGAGACGTATTTCAGCCACACTAGGGCAAGCAACCATACAAAGGTATGTGAACAGAGGCACACCCCAAGGAGGAGTTCTATCACCTCTTCTTTGGAATGTTGCTATAAACAACCTTTTGGTTTCTGTAGAAAAAGAAAGGATAAAAGTAGTGGCATACGCAGATGATGTGGCGCTAGCAGTCAGGGGAAAATTCCCATCCACAATCAGAGATATTATACAGAGAGCTCTCCGGATGACTGAGAAATGGGCGAAAGATAATGGTCTTGGTGTAAATCCAGCAAAGACAGAAATAGTCATGTACTGCAAAGATCGCAAAACTCCCACGGTTAGGCCCATTTCCTTAGGGGGTACTGAAATTCCCTTTGGTGAGTGTGCAAAATACCTTGGCGTTATTTTGGACAGGAAGCTGAATTTTAGGCTTAATATTGAAGAGAGGGCGAGAAAAGCCACGGTAGCTTTGTACTCGTGCAAAAAGGCAATAGGGAAAAAGTGGGGACTAAGACCAAAAATTGTGCATTGGCTATACACGGCAGTGGTTAGACCTATAATGCTATATGGTGTTGTAGTCTGGTGGCCGGCACTTCAGAAACCGACTTGTTTAGATAAAGTTCAGCGTATGGCGAGCTTATGTATCTCAGGCGCATTTAGTAAGACAGGAACAGACTCCCTTAATGTCATGCTACATCTATTGCCTTTAGACATTTTGGCCAAACAGTCAGCTGCAACAACGGCTGTGCGGTTGCGCGAGCTATCGCTGTGGTCGGAAAAAATGTACGGTCATAGTTCGGTCCTCAAAGTAATGCCAGATGTGCCTAACGTAGTGGATTACACCCTGGCAAAACCACTTTTCGACAAAAAGTTTGAAACTCTAATTCCCAACAGTGAGGCGTGGTGTACACAGACCCCGGGGAATAAAAGATATATAGATTTCTATACTGATGGCTCCAAATTGAATGGACAAGTGGGGTTCGGAGTATATTCTAAAGATCTGGAAATTCGAATAGCGAAAAGATTACCTAATCACTGTAGTGTTTTTCAGGCTGAAATATTGGCAATAAGAGAGGTGGTGAATTGGCTGAGAAGTAATGTTCCAACAAATATTGGCATTAATATATACTCAGACAGTCAACCTGCAATAAAATCCTTGGACTCTGTGTTCCTTAACTCAAAAACGGCCATAGACTGCCGCAAATCTCTCAACGAGATGGCTGAGCAGTACAATATCCACCTAATATGGGTGCCTGGTCATAGGAACATACCGGGGAACTGTGAAGCAGATGTGTTAGCAAGGCTAGGAACTACCTTACATATTCCAGGGGAACTAGAATCTGTTGGTATGCCTCTGGCCACCTGCAAGCTCTTACTGCGTGAGAAGGCTGTTATGATGGCCAATATTCGATGGGAAAATTGCAAGGGTTGTAACGACACCAAGCAAATATGGCCCCATTTAAACTTAAACCGCACACTAGATATGCTAGTGTTCTCAAGGCGTCAGATAGCACTCCTAATATCTGCTATAACGGGTCGCTGCCTGATAGGCGAATTTGCAAAAACTATAGGTGCCAATTATAATGACTATTGTGTAAGCTGTCATGACGTGGAGGAAAAGGAATCAATTAAACACCTCTTGTGTGAGTGTCCTGCTTTTTGTGTAAGGCGTAAGCGAATTTTAGGAGCATATAGCTTTAGATTACTGGCTGACATGGAAAACGTTAACTTAAGCAGTTTGTTAATGTTTTTGGAGCAATCTGGTTGGTTCCACAAAAGTAAATAATAGAGAAGGTTCAGTGGTTAAGACTAGAAGTGCCCATATGTAATAGGTACTTTTAGTTAAATGTGGTATCACAATGGACTGAATAGTCTAAGTGAGCCTGAAATTTAATCGGGCTGCCACTTTAACCTAACCTAACCTAACCTACCACAATTCCTCATTGATGATATTATTTTAAAATCTAAGTGATTTCATAAGAAAATATTGTAAGAAATGTTATTATCACATTTAAATTTATTTCTATTGAAATATGCAGACTTAATTTGTGCCCTCAATCGGATATAATGCAAGTGAAGGCTCAGTCAGCACTCGACTGCACTCTAGTAAATCTGAAGCAAAAAATTTACAGATTGCTAGTTGTTGCTGTTGCCATTGCGGCAACATTAAGCCACAACATCGACAACCGTAACAAGAAATCCTTTATTGAAGCTCATGCACTCAGGAAACTAAGGACATAATTAATTGTCAAAGGAATTGCAAAAACTCTGAAGAAGTTTCCTATGCACAAACGATGCTGGGTGAGCGAGTAGTGAGTTGTGAATTTGCATTGGATTTTTATACCCACCATCATCATAGGATTGCGAGGAGGGGTGTAATAAGTTTTCCATGCCATTTGTAACACATCGACATATCAAGCAGATGAAGATCGATGGTGGCCTATATCCGTCAAGGCCCGGCTATAGTGTATTTTGCATCTACAGAGTTAGTATGCCACTAATATTGAGTCCATTATTAAATTAAATTAATTAAAGAGGAAATCGTTCACGTTAGCGAACTTTGAATTACAGAACAAAACATAGTCATATTCAGGCGTTTTACACGTTTCAGCGTGAGAGCCCAATATCAACCGGATCGGGTCAAATTTGGGGACGGGTTAAATGGGGGCTATATATAATTATGGACCAATTTGTTCATGGATGTTAGAGGTCATATACTAACAGGTTGGCTGATAAGTCCCCGGTCTAACAAAGAAAAACACATTTTTTTTGTCAAAATTCGTTTTTATTATTCAATATAGTTGCCTTCAAGAGCGATACAACGATTATAACGACCTTCCAATTTTTTGATACCATTTTGGTAGTACTCCTTCGGTTTTGCCTCAAAATAGGTCTCAGTTTCGGCGATCACCACAGCCAAGTTTTTTCCCTGCGAGCATCCTTTTGAGGTCTGAGAACAAGAAAAAGTCGCTGGGGGCCACATCTGGAGAATGAATTTTTGCCTTCGTTCTCAATGACTTGTGGCACGGTGCGTTGTTTTGGTGGAACAACACTGTTTTCTTCTTCATATGGGGCCGTTTTGCCGCGATTTCGACCTTCAAACGCTACAATAACGCCATATAATAGTCACTGTTGATGGTTTTTCCTTTCTCAAGATAATCGATAAAAATTATTCCATGCGCATCCCAAAAAACAGAGGCCATTACTTTGCCAGCGGACTTTTGAGTCTTTCAACGCTTCGGAAACGGTTCACTAAGCCGACTGTCGATTGGACTCAGGAGTGTAGTGATGGAGCCATGTTTCATCCATTGCCAAATATCGACCGAAAAACTCGGGTGTATTACGCGTTTTTGTTTTTGGTCAAATGTGAGCTCGCGCGGCATCCATTGTGCACAGAGCTTCCGCATATCCAAATATTGATGAATGATATGACCAACACGTTCCTTTGATATCTTTAGGGCCTCTGCTATCTCGATCAACTTCATTTTACGGTCATTCAAAATCATTTGGTGAATTTCTTTGATGTTTTCGTCGGTAACCACCTCTTTCGGGCGTCCACTCCGTTCACCGTCCTCCGTGCTCATTTCACCACGTTTGAATTTTGCATACCAATCAATTATTGTTGATTTCCCTGGGGCAGAGTCCGGAAACTCATTATCAAGCCAAGTTTTTGCTTCCACCGTATTTTTCCCCTTCAGAAAACAGTATTTTATCAAAACACGAAATTCCTTTTTTTCATTTTTTTTCACAATAACAAAAGTTGCTTCACAAAAGACGCTCTATCTCACAAACTAGTTGACTTACAGACGCAAAATTTTGACACGAATTATTTGATGGTTGGTACTATATAAAAAATGCAGAACAAAAAACAGGTACATTTTTTCAATTACACTTCCCTTTTTATACCCTCCACCTTAGAATGGGGGGTATATTAACTTTGTCATTCCGTTTGTAACACATCGAAATATTGCTGTAAGACACCATAAAGTGTATATATTCTGGGTCGTGGTGAAATTCTGAGTCGATCTGAGCATGTCCGTCCGTCCGTCTGTTGAAATCACGCTAACTTCCGAACGAAACAAGCTATCGACTTGAAACTTGGCACAAGTAGTTGTTATTGATGTAGGTCGGATGGTATTGCAAATGGGCCATATCGGTCCACTTTTACGTATAGCCCCCATATAAACGACCCCCAAATTTGGCTTGCGAGGCCTCTAAGAGAAGCAAATTTCATCCGATCCGGCTAAAATTTGGTACATGGTGTTAGTATATGGTCTCTAACAACTATGCAAAAATTGGTCCACATCGGTCCATAATTATATATAGCCCCCATATAAACCGATCACCAGATTTGACCTTCGGAGCCTCTTGGAAGGCCAACATTTATCTGAATCAGTTGAAATTTGGTACGTGGTGTTAATATATGGCCTCAAACTCCCATGCAAAAATTGGTCGAAATCGGTCCATAATTATATATAGGCCCCATATAAACTGATCCCCAGATTTGACCTCCAGAGCCCCTTGGAAGAGCAAAATTCTTTCCATTCGGTTGAAATTTGGTACGTGATGTTAGTATATGGTATTCAACAACCATGCAGGAATTGGTTCCTATCAGCCCATAATTATATATAGGCCCCATATAAACCGATCCCCAGATTTGACCTCCAGAGCCCCTTGGAAGAGCAAAATTCTTTCCATTCGGTTGAAATTTGGTACGTGATGTTAGTATATGGTATTCAACAACCATGCAGGAATTGGTTCCTATCAGCCCATAATTATATATAGCTCCCATATAAACCGATCCCCAGATTTGACCTCCGGTGCCTTTTGGAGAAGCAAAATTCATCCGATCTGCTTGAAATTTGGTACGTGGTGATCGTATATTATATTTAACAACCATGCCAAAAGTGGTCCATATCAGTCCATAATCATATATAGCCCCATATAAACCGATCCCGAGATTTGGTTTTGGAGCCTCTTGGAGGAGCAAATTTCATCCGATTGAGTTGAAATTTGGTACATTGTGCTAGTATATGGTCGTTAACAACCATGCCTAACTAGGTCCATATCGGTCTATAGTTATATATATCCCTCAGATAAATCGATTTCCAATCACACAAAAATTGGTCCATATCAAGTTCATAATTGTATATTGCCCCCATATAAGTGCGCAATCCATGGTGGAGGGTACATAAGATTCGGCCTGGCCGAACTTACGGCCGTATATACTTGTTTGTGTTCACATAAAACCACGTGCCACTTCTGATTAAACACAAAACACAGTAATTCCGTATTCTCCATCCATTCCAAGAAACAAGCAACACACGACTGACGCGCAAAACGAAAATCGTGTGTACCTGCTCAATGTTTTTATAAAATAAAAAAAAACAGGTAAGGAAAGTCTAAACTCGGGCGGAGCCGACTATATTATACCCTGCACCACTTTGTAGATCTAAATTTTCGATACCATATCACATCCGTCAAATGTGTTGGGGGCTATATATAAAGGTTTGTCCCAAACACATACATTTAAATATCACTCGATCTGGACAGAATTTGATAGACTTCTACAAAATCTATAGACTCAAAATTTAAGTCGGCTAATGCACTAGGGTGGAACACAATGTTAGTAAAAATAAAAATATGAAAATATTGGAAACGTTTAAATCTGAAGTAATTTTAAGGAAACTTCGAAAAAGTTTATTTATGATTTATCGCTCGATATATATGTATTAGAAGTTTAGGAAACTTAGAGCCATTTTTAAAACTTTTCGACTAAGCAGTGGCGATTTTACAAGGAAAATGTTGGTATTTTGACCATTTATGTCGAAATCAGAAAAACATATATATGGGAGCTATATCTAAATCTGAACCGATTTCAACCAAATTTGGCACGCATAGCAACAATGCTAATTCTACTCCCTGTGTAAAATTTCAACTAAATCGGAGTTAAAAATTGGCCTCTGTGGTCATATGAGTGTAAATCGGGCGAAAGCTATATATGGGAGCTATATCTAAATCTGAACCGATTTCAACCAAATTTGGCACGCATAGCAACAATGCTAATTCTACTCCCTGTGCAAAATTTCAACTAAATCGGAGTAAAAAATTGGCCTCTGTGGTCATATGAGTGTAAATCGAACGAAATATATATATGGGAGCTATATCTAAATCTGAACCGATTTCAATAAAATTTAGCGCACTTGACTATAGTGCTAATTGTTCTGCTTGTGCAAAATTTTAAGCAAATTAGGGTAAAACTCTGGCTTCTGGGGCCATATAAGTCCATATCGGGCGAAATATATATATATGGGAGCTATATCTAAATCTGAACCGATTTCTTCCAAAATCAATAGGGATCTATTCTGAGCCAAAACACATACTTGTGCCAAATTTGAAGTCGACTGGACTAAAACAGCGACCTAGACTTTGATTACAAAAATGTGTTCACGGACAGACGGACAGACGGACATCGCTATATCGACTCAGGAGCCCACCCTGAGCATTTTTGCCAAAGACACCATGTGTCTATCTCGTCTCCTCTTGGGTGTTGCAAACATATGCACTAACTTATAATACCCTGTTCCACAGTGTGGAGCAGGGTATAAAAAATAAAAAATGGAATGGTCACGAAAACAATGTACCATGTAATGGTTGTAGACATGTCTATACGTAACCAAAAAATACTTTTTTTCCCTGCAAAAAAGTCAAAAAATTTAATGGTCAGGTACATGATTTTCCCGACCATGTAATGGTCTCAAATTCTATCATTTAAATAATAGTACATGTTTGCGGCATCTGGGAACCATTTAAATGCTTATAGCCAGCATACATTTTTCTCCGCTCGAAAACTATGTTTACAAAGACAAAATACATGGTTTTCGCGACAATTACATACTCTAGATAACCATTAAATGGATGCGGCAAACATGTTCGTGTAGTCTCAAAAATTTCTTTTTGAATTTGGTTAATATTAAATATGAATATTCCGAAAATTATTTTATTAAATTTTACCAACTGTGGTACCCATATTCCCAATACAATCACAAAATATTATACTATGATATTATTTTAGTTTAATTATATATTGTATAATACACATATAATGATGAAATTGACGCCCACACACATCTACAAATTTTATGATTTATGGACTTCTTAAATCACCACACAGGCAAAAGTAGTTATGCTTGTAAACATAAAACATTTTGCGGATGAATTCTTAACATAAAAACTTCCAAAAATAGAACTAAAGATACGAAAAGAAAAATGATGGTTTAAAATACTTGCAAAAGGAAATTTCTACAAACAAAAATGCTTGCGGTGATATAAGGAAAACTTGACCTATGCATGAATGTGAGCAGACGTACACTGACGAAAATGAGTGTGTTTCATACTACGTTATGGTGTCAAAAAAAAGAAAAAAAAATATTCGGACAAAAGTGAAATAATTTGTACCATTTTATTAATTCTTACTATAGATTAAAAACTATTTGAAAACAAGTATATACGACAGTAAGTTCGGCCGAATCTTATGTACCCTCTGCAATGGATTGCGTAGAAACTTCTACGAAAGACTGTCATCCACAATCGAATTACTTGGGTTGTGGTAATACTCAAACATGGTTGTTAACTGCCATATACTAAAGGGTGATACGGTCAAAATTTGGTTTGACGTATTTCTTTCAATTTGAAGGTGTGTGTGTAGAATGTTGCTCCTATTTTGATTTTGGAATTCACTCTTCAGTTGTCAAAATGCCGTCCAAGCAAGAAGAGCAGCGTATCAAAATTTTGCTCGCGCATCGCGAAAATCCGAGCTACTCGCACGCAAAGCTGGCAAAATCGCTAAAAGTTGCCAAATCAACCGTTACAAATGTAATTAAAGTGTTTGGGGAACGTTTGTCGACAGCCAGGAAGTCTGGATCGGGGGGAAATCGAAAACCGGAAGCCGCTGAGAGGACAAAGAGAGTTGCCGGTAGTTTCAAGCGAAACCCTAACCTCTCTCCGAGATTCCGCAAATAAGCTGGAAGTATCGTCTACAACCGTGCATCGAGCCAAAAAACGAACTATCGACTTACAAGAAGGTAATGACTCCAAATCGCGATGATAAACAAAATACGACGGCCAAAGCGTGATCCCGGAGGCTGTACACGACGATGCTGACGAAGTTTGACTGCGTGGTAATGGACGACGAAACCTACGTCAAAGCCGACTACAACCAGCTTCCGGGACAGGAGTTTTATACGGCAAAAGGAAGGGGAAAGGTAGCAGATATTTTCAAGCACAAGAAATTTACGTGAAAGAGTGTTTGTTCTGTACTGTTCCGTACAGAACAAATCCGGCCAAAACAGTGTTCCGTACTGTTTTGGCCGGATTTGGCATCTTGCCATTACGGTAAAAAGGCCATGGAGTGGTACGCCGCCAACAACGTGCAGGTGGTTCCCAAGGACAAGAACCCTCCCAACACGCCAGAGCTCCACCCAATTGAGAAATACTGGGCTATTGTCAAGCGGAACCTAAAGAAGACCAAAAAAACTGCTACACTGTTAGAAAAATATGTTTTTCATATGTTTCGATATAAACAAAATGTGTTTCGGGCACAATTTTTAAACACAATATATTTAAGTGCAAACATGTAATGTTCTCAAACTAACACTAAATGTTTGGAACACATATGTTAATATGTTAGAATATATTATGTTTGGGGCATGCATGTTTCATAAAAATTATATGTGTGAATGTAAACATATATAAATTTACAAATTTCGAGTAAACATATATATGTTGTGATATTTTATTCAGAGAGCGACAGAGAGAGAGAGAGTATAGAGAAAGAAATAGAGATAAAAACCGGGAGGGTTGACGAAAGATATCAAATTAACACAGCGAGAGAATCGAAAGAGAGCAATTTCTGTGAAACCGCTTTTATGTTGTTTCGGAAACTGCTTTATGATAAGGCCAACAATTTTATACGCTTAAGTCTAAATATTATTTAATTTAAGTCTAAATATTATTTAATTTGTGTATATTATAAAATTATTTATGTATGTTTATACTCGACCCCACGTTCTTCCTTTGTTAGAGTTTTTGAATTCCTTCCAAAATATCAAACTTTTATACCAAAACCAGTTTTTTATTACAAAATTGTTATTTTTGCAAAAAAAAAAAATAATATTTTATCCAAAAGCTCAGTCCATTTCGTTTATATCAAGCACTGTTTCTGACTGTAAATCTTTAATAACCCACATTTCGAAGTTTCATTATAAAAATTTAATATAGTATAAATATAAATGCGTAAATTAAAAAAAAAAACAATTGGTGTTTGGTCGGAGCAGGGATTGAACCCACGACCCTTTGCATGTACGGCAGACATGCTAACCACTGCTCCACGTTGCCAACACATGTATGTTTCTGTTAAATAATGTTATGTTTGCATGGGCTCGTGGGCGCTGCAAACTATGCTATATAAATGTAACTTATAACGATAATTGTCTTCTGGTGACTATAACAGCTACGTAGCTCAGTGGTAGTGTGTTGGCTTACAAACTGTATGGTCCTCGGTTCGATTCTCCGTCCAGGCGAAAGGTAAAATTTAAAAAAATTATAAAATTGAATAATTTCTTCAACATTATTTGTATTACAGAAAAAGGTGCCAAGAACTAAAAAATTTCGTGGAAGTGAAAATTATGTTAGGGAATGAGCACAATCTTCTTTGGGGAAAATTTTTCCAAGCATATAATATTTTTGGCTCAAAATGCTTCCAAAAATAGATTATGTTCACATAAAACAAACATATTAATGTTTCGGCAGTATCCAATAATATATGTGCTTCCTGCAAAATATGTTTGGAACATATGTTCGAGAGGCGATTTTTTTTGAGGGTGTAAGGACGAGCAGCAGTTGAAGGCAAACTGGCTTTCTGCGGCGAAGAAGGTGGGCAAGGTGGCTGTACAAAATCTGATGGCAGGTGTCAAGCGTGAGGCCCGGCAATTCGGATTTGGAAAAGCGAAAGCCTAACTGAATATTTTTCCTGAATTTTATACTAATTGAACTT
The DNA here is from genome assembly GCF_050003625.1 of Haematobia irritans. NCBI lineage: Eukaryota > Metazoa > Arthropoda > Insecta > Diptera > Muscidae > Haematobia > Haematobia irritans. Next base: position 134,518,503 of record NC_134400.1, read on the forward strand.
GAAAAAGAAAGCACAATGTACCAAATTTCAACTGAATCGGATGAAATTTGCTCCTCCAAGAGGCTCCAAAACCAAATCTCGGGATCGGTTTATATGGAGGATATATATATAATTATGGACTGATTCGGACCTGCATGGTTGTTAGAGACCATATACTAACACCACGTACTAAATTTCAATCTGATCGGATGAAGTTTGCTTCTCCAAAAGGCACCGGAGATCAAATCTGGGGATTAGTTTATATGGGGCTATATATAATTATAGACCGATTTCGACCAATTTTTAGATGGGTCTTTGAGGCCATATATTAACACGACGTACCAAATTTCAACTGAATCAGATGAATTTGGCTCTTCCAAGAGGCTCCGGAGGTCAAATCTGGTGATCGGTTTATATGGTGGCTACATATAATTATGGACCGATATAGACCAATTCCTGCATGGTAGTTAGAGACAATATACTAACACCACGTACCAAATTTCAACCGGATCGGATGAATTTTGTTCTTCCACGAGGCTCCGAAGTTCAAATCTGGGGATCGGTTTATATGGGGCCTATATGTAATTATGGTCCAATGTGGACACATTTTTGCGTAGTTGTTAGAGACCATATACTTACACCATGTACCAAATTTCAGCCGGATCGGATGAAATTTGCTTCTCTTAGAGGCTCCGCAAGCCAAATCTGGGGATCGGTTTATATGGGGGCTATATATAATTATGGACCGATGTGGACCAATTTTTGCGTAGTTGTTAGAGACCATATATTTACACCATGTACCAAATTTCAGCCGGATCGGATGAAATTTGCTTCTCTTAGAGGCTCCGCAAGCTAAATCTGGGGATCGGTTTATATGGGGGCTATATATAATTATGGACCGATATGGCCCATTTGCAATACTATCCGACCTACATCAATAGCAACTGCTTGTGCCATGTTTCAAGTAGATAGCTTGTTTCGTTCGGAAGTTAGCGTGATTTCAACAGACGGACGGACGGACGGACATGCTTAGATCGACTCAGAATTTCACCACGACCCAGAAAATATATACTTATGGGGTCTTAGAGCAATATTTCGATGTGTTATACCCTCCATCCTATGGTGGAGGGTATAAAAATTCCAAATTTTTTAAAATATATGAGGTCAAACGTTCCAAACAAGCGTTAGCATGCAAAATAATACCAGATATGACTAACGTAGTGGATTACACTCTGGCGAAACCACTTTTCGACAAAAAGTTTGAAACTGTAATTCCCAACAGTGAGGCGTTATGTACACAGACCCCGGGGAATAAAAGATGTATAGATTTCTACACTGATGGCTCCAAATTGGATGGACAAGTGGGTTTCGGAGTTTATTTTAAAGATCTGGAACTTCGAATAGCGAAAAGATGACCTAATCACTGTAGTGTTTTTCAGGCTGAAATATTAGCTAAAAGAGAGGTGGCGAATTGGGTGAGAAGTAATGTTCTAAAAATTGTTGGCATTAATATATATTCAGACAGTCAACCTGCAATAAAATCCTTGGACTCTGTGTTCCTTAACTCGAAAACGGCAATCGACTGCCGCAAATCTCTCAACGAGATAGCTGAGCAGTACAATATTCACCTAATATGGGTGCCTGGCCATAGGAACATACCGGGGAACTGCGATGCAGATGAGTTAGCAAGGCTAGGAACAACCTTACATATTCCAGGGGAACTAGAATCTGTTGGTATGCCTCTGGCTACCTGTAAGCTCTTACTGCGTGAGAAGGCTGCCATGATGGCAAATGTTCGATGGGAGAATTTCAAGGCTTGTAACGACACTAAGCAAATATGGCCCCATTTAAACTTGAACCGCACACTAGATATGCTAGTGTTCTCAAGACGTCAAATATCACTTCTGATATCTGCTATAACGAGTCGCTGCCTGATAGGCGAATTTGCAAAAACTATTGGCGCGAAGTATAATGACTATTGTATGAGCTGTCATGATGCGGAGGAAAAGGAATCAATTAAACACCTCTTGTGTGTAAGCGAATTTTAGGGGCATATAGCTTTAGATTACTGGCGGACCAGGAAAACGTTAACTTAAACAGCCTGCTAATGTTTTTGGAACAATCTGATTGGTTCAACAAAAGCAAATAATAGTGAAGGTTCAGTGGTTAAAACTAGAAGTGCCCATACTAGTATGTAATAGGTACTTTTAGTTAAATGTGGTATCACAATGGACTGAATAGTCTAAGTGAGCCTGAAACTTAATCGGGCTGCCACTTTAACCTAACCTAGGATGCATTAAAAATCATAAAACATATAAAAATTATTTATTTGACAAAATATCACAAACTTTTTTAATTCACATCTAAAACACTGAACCTTAAGAAGTGATGTAAATTTCGTGCAACGGCTGTTGAAATGGTGGACATCTGTCCTCTGAGATGCCCATGTTCAATTTATCGCTTCTGTACCAATTTTTCACCACTTCCGGATCCAAAAACATACATGACAGATGTATGACAGAAACATACATTTAGTTAGTTACCGTGGAGCAATAGTTACTATGCCCGCCTTGCATATAAATGATCGTGGGTTCAATCCCTGCTTCGACCAAACACCAAAAAATTTTGTTTTACATATATTCCGAAAATGTTCGGTAAACTCCGAAAAGATGTTCCACATTACATACTACTATATTATTTTTTTTTTTTTAAAATGTATCTTACTAAAGACTTAATATCAGAAAAGAGCAATTATTGATATAAATGGACTGTTGTTTTAGATGAACAATAATTGTTTTTTTTTTTATTGCAAAAATAAAAGTTTGAAATTTTCAAAGAAATTAAAAAAAACTCAAACAAAAGAAAAACGTTTACGGTGCACGTTTTCCAAGCGGTTTTATACCCCACACTGTGGAACAGGGTATTATAAGTTAGTGCATATGTTTGTAACACCCAGAAGGAGACGAGATAGACACATGGTGTCTTTGGCAATAATGCTCAGGGTAGGTCCCTGAGTCGATATAACCATGTCCGTCTGTTCGTCGTCCGTCCGTCTGTCTGTGAACACATTTTTGTGATCAAAGTCTAGGTCGCAAGGCTTCAGAACAAAGCTCTTAAAGTTGTGGCGAATTTTAGTGTAACCCATTCCACTTTGAATTTATATAGGATAGAATATCCAACCGTTTTACCCATTTATGGAATTCATAAATGCCAAATGATTGTATATATATTTAAATGTTTACATAATATTGGACATCACACCATACGTTTTAGGAGAAATCAAGAGGTGGTTAATACACGTAATAATAACCTTTTAAAAGTTGCATTTTGTCACTCTGAAACAACCAGGCAGCGTATTGATCATCTTGGTTGTAAATATTTTAATGATCTACCGCTTAATTTAAAAGAGATTGAAAATCTTTCTGTTTTTAAAACTAGTCTGAAAAAATACTTACTAGAACGCGTTGATGAGCTCCTGATATAATGTTTGTATTATAAAATATATCAGTTTTATATAATGAATTTTTGTTAAATGATTTGTATTCTTTGATAATATTTATTAGTTAATGAACACATAAACATATGTATATATTACCAAGTCAGTCTCTATAATGCCTAATGGCGCAGAGACGAAGTAGAGAAGTATGTTTTGTAATTATTTTTCTCAGAAATACTAATAAATACAAAAAAAAAAAAATTAAGTCCAATCGCCTTCAAATTTTGCACATGTTCCTAATTTGGGTCAGAATAGAACCCTATTGATTTCGGAAGAAATCGGTTCAGATTTAGATATAACTCCCATATATATCTTTCACCCGATATGCACTAATATGGGATCAGCAGCCAAAGTTTTATAGCGATTTGCTTGAAATTTTGTACAAACATAACACTTAGTCGTATAGTCAAGTGTGCAAAATTTGATTGAAATCGGTTCAGATTTAGATATAGCTCCCATATATATCTTTCGCCCGATATGGACTTATATGGCCCCAGAAGGCAGATTTTTGGCCGAATTCGGTTGAAATTTTGCACTAGGAGTACAATTAGTAGTATAGTCTAGTGTACAAACTTTGATTGAAATCGGTTCAGATTTAGATATAGCTCCCATATATATCTTTCGCCCGATATGGACTAATATGGTCCTAAAAGCCAGAGTTTTGGCCCAATTTGGTTGAAATTTTGCACAGGGAGTAGATTTAGCATTGTAGCTATGCGTGCCAAATTTGGTTGAAATCGATTCAGATTTAGATATAGCTCCCATATATATCTTTCGCCCGATATGGACTTATATGGCCCCAGAAGCAAGAGTTTTGGCCCAATTTGGTTGAAATTTTGCACTAGGAGTACAATTAGTAATATAGTCATGTGTAGGACAAACCTTTATATATAGCACCCAACACATTTGACGGATGTGATATGGTATCGAAAATTTAGATCTACAAAGTGGTGCAGGGTATAGTATAGTCGACCCCGCCCGACTTTAGATTTTTCCTTACTTGTTTCCTTTGCGTCTAGCTACTAGTTAAACCGTTTTTCCCACGATTTAAATTCAGAAGCCTAATGTAGGTACAAATTTCATGATGTGGTTGGAATTTCGCCCTTTAATTACCATATCGGTTCATAATTATTTATTGACTCCTCTATATAAATCCATCAAGAAATAAAGTAACTCATAGAGGTATTTAGTCTACCCTTTTTTATCTAATATGGCCTAACTTATAATTTAGAAGACAATGTTAAGAAGTTTGAAGATATCTTGCCATCGGTAACTGTTACCACAACCCAAAAAATTCGATCGTGGATGATAGTATTCTGTGGAAAATAGAGGGTACATAAGACCTAGCCGAACTCTCGGTTTTAAAATAAATAACAAAAGTATCTCTCATTTTTATTCAACACACAATTATATTTAGGACACATATGATGATATTTTATGATTCACCATATAATCATAACATTTTGCACAGCACAAACAATATTTTGTTTAAACATTATTCTGAGAAAGAGAGTTTGTTTTGATAGTATATACACGCAAAAAATTAATTCCTTTTCTAGAAAACGAACTATTAGACCCCTATAAAATTTTATTTTGCAGGCTAAACAAATTTCGTTTGCGACAAAAGTGAAGATTAATAAGTATATACAGAAGTAAGTTCGGTCGGACCGAATATTAAATACCCACCACCATGAATCAAATATTATATACTTTCCTTTGAAATTTAAGGTTTGATGATATTCTCCCAAAGATTTTACCTATGAAGACGATATCAGATTCTGGATTTTGTTTGAGTTTTAGAGGAATCATTAACATCTCTTGTATGTGTGCAAGAAACTGATGAAATAACGCCTTAATTTGAAATCTAAAATCTGTAGATTTTCACCCCCATTATTTAAATGATTACGAGAAGTAAAATCTGGAAATTTTACATTCAGTTTCAAGCAATTCTCATGACCAGTGCACCTTCTATACCCTCAAGAAATGAAATCGGTCTATATGGGTGCCTTACCAATGGACCGATAAAACTAAATCCGATACACGTTTTTGTGAGTGTAAAATACCATTATATTTACAATTTTAGACAAGTCGGTTATAACCTACGGTTTCTAGAATCCCAAAAAATAAAATCATTTCTTGCACACTTATTTGTAGTCTTAAAAACCGTCCAGATTTTCAATTTCAGGCAAATAGGACAACAACTACGGTTTCTACAAGCCCAAAAAGTAAAATCGGGAGATCGCTCTATATGGGGGCTATATCAAAACATGGACCGATACTCACCATTTTCGGCACAACTTCTTATGGTCCTAAAATACTTCTAGATTTCCAGTTTCAGTAAAACTGGTTAAAAACTACGGTTTCTATAAGCCCAAGAAGTAAAATCGGGGATCGGACTATATGAGGTCTATACCAAAACATGGACCGATAGTCACAGTTTTTTGGCACAAATCTTTATGGTCCTAAAATAACTATAGATTTCCAATTTCAGGCAAATTGGATAAAAACTACGGTTTCTACACGGATGAAAAAGACTGTTTTTCATATGTTTGGCTATAAACATTATATGTTTGGAACACAAATTTTTAAACACAATATTTTTGAGTGCAAGCATATAATGTTCATAAACTAGCATAACATGTTTGGGACATATATGTTAATATGTTAGAACATATTATGTTTGGGACATAAAATGTTTTAAATATAATATGCTTGGATGCAAACATATATTAATTTAGAAATAGTCTATAAACATATATGTGTTTAGTAGCTTGGAGCGCTATTTAACAGGGAGCGATATTGAATTAAGTTGGTGGTTGTTGCTTGTTATTACAAAATTTACATTTTATTTTTCCTTGAGCAATTGATCAGCTACTTCTTTGATCCTTACAAACTGTGTGGTCCGCTGTTCGAATCCCCGTCCGGCAAAAGGTAAAATTAAAATAAAAAAAATTGAATAATTTCTTCTACAATTTTTGTATTACAGAAAATGGTGCTAAGAACTAAAAAATGTCTTGGAAGTGAGAAAGATGTGGTGGAATATACAATTAGGCAGAAACAAAATTTTGAGCATTCAGGTCGATAACCTATGTTGTTAGCACCTATATTACCTGTTTATTTTCATAATTCATTATGATTGTAAATATATAAATAAATAAATAAAATTTTGAGCACAATATTGTTTGGGAGAAATTTTTTTAAGCATATAATATTTTTGGGTGCAAAATGCTTCCAAACATATTATATGTTCACAAAATAACATATTGTTTTTTGGAAGACAACATTATTGAATTTGGATGCAAAAATACAAAATGTTTGGAACTTAGACTACTCAAACATATATTGTTTAGACCAATATGCTTGCAAACATATTATATATTGGTAAAGATCAAACATATAAATGTTTGGGCAATACCCAAAAATGTATATGCTTGAAGCAAAATATGTTTGGGAGTATATGTTACAGAAGCGATTTTTTATGAGGGTGTACGGCTATACCAACACATGGACCGATACTCACCATTTTTGTCCCACCTCTTTACGGTTCTAAAATACCTATAGTTTTCCAATTTCAGGCAAATTGGATAAAAACTACGGTTCTGTAAGGCCATGAAGTAAAATCGGGAGATCGGTCTATATGGGGGCTATACCACAACATGGGCCGATACTCACCATTTTCAACACACCTCTTTACAGTGCTAAAATATCTCTAGGTTTCTAATTTCAGGAAAATTGGATAAAAACTACGGTTTCTATAAGCTCACGAAGTAAAATCGGGAGATCGGTCTATATGGGGGCTATTCCAAAACATGGACCGATATAGCCCATCTTCGAACTTGAACAGCCTGCAGATAAAAGACGAGTTTGTGCAAAATTTCATCACGATTGCTTCATTATTGAAGACTGTAGCGTGATTACAACAGACAGACAGGCAGCCAGATAGAAATACAGACAGAATGATGGGCATGCTTATATCGTCTTAGAATTTCTCCCTGATCAAGAATATATGTATACTTTATATAGTCGGAAATCGATATTTCGATCTATTACAAACGGAATGACAAACTTATTATACCCCCCATCACCATTCTATGTTGGTGGGTATAAAAAGGAACAAATTATTTGCCAGAGACAAATTTACCAATAAAAGAAAGTCCGTTGGCCTAAAATTTCGTTTCGGAGCAATTGATTATGTTATTTTTTATGTTACAGAAAAAAAATTTTTTTAAAGTGTAGAATATACACTGAAAAAAAAGCATACTCGGTTCCAAAGATTTTGTCTTTACTTTAAAAAATTTGGTATTGATTCCGAGCCAAAGAAGCGGAGAATACAAGTAAGGATACTTTTAAGACACAATTCTCTTTTAAATTTAGGTTTTGTGTACTTGCTTCTAGGAAGCAAATTTTAATTTTACGCTTTCTCAGCTTTATGTCTTCATATGCTATTAAAGTCCTTTAAAAACGAGTTAACGGCAACTTTATTTTCCAAATTAGGACTCGACTTCCAGTAGAAATTATGCTATGTTTGAAGTAAAAAACTTCTTTAAAATAAAGTTTTGAAAAACATGTCCTATATTTGAAAGATTTTTTGCTTTGTAGTCAAGATGCAAAAAGGCAACAAATTTAAAGACAATTTCATTAAATTTAAAGAATTTTTCTGAATTATTAAAGTCAAGTTGACCTTAGCCTATAAATTTTTTCTTTCATGTTAAGATACCCATTTTTAAGTCAAATCAGTTAATTATAAGCACAATACGACTTCATTGAAAAGTTTATCGACTTTTGGACAAGGAAAATAACTTTATTTTAGAGAAATGCGTCTTCTATGCTAAGCAAAATTTGTATTCGTATTTTAAAGACATGAAATCTTTGACCTCACGACAATAGTTTTTTCAGTGTACGAAGCATATTGCTGATCTGATTGTTTTCTTTACCAAGATTCACTCTAACAATCTAAGGCAGAAGCATCTGCAAAACTCTTTCTTTTTTTCATGAGAATATGTTTTTTCGGTTTAGTGCCATTATTTCGATGGTTGAGATGAGGTACATATATATGTTAAACATTGACAGGGTTTGTGAGTTATTTATGGACATAGTTTTGTTGATATGGATGCCTAGAAACTAAAATGTTGAATGCACAGTGGGTTGAATTAAATGCAAATAAATCAGCGGGAACGGTTCTGTAGCCAGAAATGACCTGTCGAAAACGTATTCGACATACATTTACAAAGTCCTTACCATGTTTTGTATACAGTAAAAATTCAGAAAATGTTAATTCATTGAGAAAACTTCGTGAAACAGTGGAGTTTAATCGATCACATCAAAAGAAATTCTTGTGAAGTGAAAATTAAATCCATCTCTAGAAGAGCATTTATGGATGTACTTTAAAAGTAATGGCTTTTGCGCTTTACAGACTATCAGTTATTCCGGACGGAATGTCAGTGCTTGTAAAAAATCTTACAGTGTGTCGGATCGATACGACTTGTCGGCGGTGACTAAACAATCGGTAAATATGTTATCGATCCCATAAACATGCAGCAGTATTGATTATGCCTTCGGACTTAACTGATAATGTGCACAATATATGGGATATGTTCGACACGAACCCTGTCGTCCGGAATAACTGATAGTCGCATTTGGAAGAACTTATATTTTTTTGCTGGATTGTTAATGACGTTTTCTATTATTGTGCTAAAGTAATCGGATAGAAAATACGGTTTCTAGAAGCCCAAAAAGTAAAATCGGGAGATCGTTTTATATGGGGGATATACCAAAACATATACCAAAACATCCCATTTTCGACACATATATTTGTGGTCCTAGAATACCTTTAGAGGTAAACCTAAGGCAAATCGGATAGAAAATTCCGTATCTAGAAGCCCAAGAACCCAAATCGGAGGGTGGGTTTATATGGGGGCAAAATTTGGACCGATATAGCTCATCTTCGAACTTGACCTGCCTGCACCCAGAAAACGATTCTGTGCCAAATTGCAGGATGATAGCGCCATTATTATAAAGGGTGATACGGTCAAAATTTGGTCAATATAAACTTGACGTATTTCTTTCAATTTTGTATTTAAAAAAACCTGAACACCCCTCATTTTGAAGGTGTGTGTGTGTGTAGAATGTTGCTCCTATTTTGATTTTGGAATTCACTCTTCAGTTGTCAAAATGCCGTCCAAGCAAGAAGAGCAGCGTATCAAAATTTTGCTCGAGCATCGCTAAAATCCGAGCTACTCGCGCGCAAAGCTGACAAAATCGCTAAAAGTTGCAAATCAACCGTTACAAATGTAATTAAAGTGTTTGGGGAACGTTTGTCGACAGCCAGGAAGTCTGGATCGGGGGGAAATCGAAAACCGGAAGCCGCTAAGACGACAAAGAGAGTTGCCGGTAGTTTCAAGCGAAACCCTAACCTCTCTCTCCGAGATGCCGCAAATAAGCTGGGTGTATCGTCTACAACCGTGCATCGAGCCAAAAAACGAGCCGGACTATCGACTTACAAGAAGGTAGTGACCCCAAATCGCGATGATAAACAAAATACGAAGGCCAAAGCGCGATCCCGGAGGCTGTACACGACTATGCTGACGAAGTTTGACTGCGTGGTAATGGACGACGAAACCTACGTCAAAGCCGGCTACAAGCAGCTTCCGGGACAGGAGTTTTATACGGCAAAAGGAAGGGGAAAGGTAGCAGGTATTTTCAAGCACATAAAACTGTCAAAGTTCGCACAGAAATATCTGGTTTGGCAAGCCATCTGTACCTGTGGCTTGAAAAACAGCATTTTCATAGCTTCCTGGACTGTCAACCAAGAAATTTAGGTGAAAGAGTGTTTGAATAAACGTCTGCTGCCTTTACTGAAGAAACACGGTTGTTCCGTACTGTTTAGGCCGGATTTGGCATCTTGCCATTACGGTAAAAAGACCATGGAGAGGTACGCCGCCAACAACGTGCAGGTGGTTCCCAAGGACAAGAACCCTCCCAACACGCCAGAGCTCCGCCCAATTGAGAAATACTGGGCTATTGTCAAGCGGAACCTAAAGAAGACCAAAAAAACTGCTAAGGACGAGCAGCAGTTCAAGGCAAACTGGCTTTCTGCGGCGAAGAAGGTGGACAAGGTGGCTGTACAAAATCTGATGGCAGGTGTCAAGCGTGAGGCCCGGCAATTCGGATTTGGAAAAGCGAAAGCCTAACTGAATATTTTTCCTGAATTTTATACTAATTGAACTTGAAAAAGAAATTTAATTTGATTTTTTAAATAAACGATTTCACCGATTTACACGCGTTTTCCCTTGACCAAATTTTGACCGTATCACCCTTTACTATAGCGTGATTACAACAGACAGACAGACAGACATGCTTATATCGTCTTCAGGGCTGTGGAGTCGAATCAATTTTGCTCGACTGCGGCTCTGACTCCAGCATTTCTTATTAGCCTCGACTCCGACTCCGGAGTCGACTCCAGCTGCTATACTTAAATCTCATTTTAACAGTATTCCAATTGTAATTTTAAGGTGTAGTTTTCCAAAAATATACCGATATAAATATTCTATTTTTGCCATATGTGTTTATATGTCCTAAAGAACTCTAATTTTAATTTTTGATACGACTCGACGACAAATCTCAGTATTTCAGGAATGTAAAAAACTCTACATTTTAATTTCAGGCCCATAAATTAAAATACGACACAAGACTATATAACAGGTTGGCTGATAAGTCCCCGCTCTAACAAAGAAAAACACATTTTTTTTGACAAAATTGGTTTTTATTATTGAACATAGTTCCCTTCAAGAGCGATACAACGATTATAACGACCTTCCAATTTTTTGATACCATTTTGGTAGTACTCCTTCGGTTTTGCCTCAAAAGAGGCCTCAGTTTCGGCGATCACGTCTTCATTGCAGCCAAGTTTTTTCCCTGCGAGCATCCTTTTGAGGTCTGAGAACAAGAAAAAGTCGCTGGGGCCACATATGGAGAATACGGTGGGTGGGGAAGCAATCCGAAGCCCAATTCATGAATTTTTGCCTTCGTTCTCAATGACTTGTGACACGGTGCGTTGTCTTGGTGGAACAACACTTTTTTCTTCTTCATATGGGGCCGTTTTGCCGCGATTTCGACCTTCAAACGCTCCAATAACGCCATATAATAGTCACTGTTGATGATTTTTCCCTTCTCAAGATAATCGATAAAAATTATTCCATGCGCATCCCAAAAAACAAGTAAGTAAAGTCTAAAGTCGGGCGGGGCCGACTATATTATACCCTTCACCCCTATGTAGGCCAAAATTTGTGTTACCATCTCAACTACTTCACATTTGCTGGAATCTATATAAAGGAGAAAATTTTTTTACTTCTACAAAATCTCTAGAATTAAAATGTAAATCGGCTAACGCTATCCAGTTAATTGGAGGAAACTTCCATTGAAATTGGGTCTAAAATGTGTAACAGTCTACAATATTTCCCCAACTCTGGTGTACGTATATATGGGAGCTATATATAATCTGAACCGATTTTGACTAAATTTGACATGTATAGTTAGAATAATAATTCTGTTATCTATGCGAAATTTCACGTAAATGGGAGTATAACTTTGGCCCCCCTGGTCATATTAGTGCAAATCGGACGGAAGATATATATGGGAGCCATATCTAAATCTGAACCGATTTCAACCAAATTTGGCACAATTACCGATACTACTAAACGTACTCCTTGTGCGAAATTTGAAGCAAATCACTTCAAATCGGACGAAAGATATATATGGGAGCTATATCTAAATCTGAATCGATTTTTACCATATTTGGCACATACAATAGTATCGTTAAAAGTACCGCTTGTGCAAAATTTGATGTAAGTGAGGGCAAAACTCTGGCTTTTGAGACCATATAAGTCCAAATCGGGCGAAAGATATATATGTGAGCTATATCTAAATCTGAACCGATTTTAACAAAATTTGACACACTTAACAATACTATTAAACGTACCTCTTGTGCAAAATTTGAAGCAAATCACGGCAAAACTCTGGCATTTGTGGCCATATAAGTTCAAATCGGAAAAAAGATATATATGGGACCTATATCTAAATTTGAACCGATTTCAATCAAATTTACCAAGCATTGGTAGAATGTGAATTCTACCCCCAGTGCAAAATTTCACGAAGATCGGTAGTAAACTTTGGCCTCTGTGGTCATATGAGTCTAAATCGGACGAAAGATATATATGGGAGCTATATCTAAATCTGAACCGATTTGGCTGATATTTTGCAAGATTTTCGAGATTCATAAATGTACGGTATTTCAAGAAAATCGGTTAATAAACACGCTAACTATGACCAAATCGGGGATAAATATATATGGCACCTATATCTAAATCTGAACCGATTTTTTCCAAAACCAATAGCGATTGTCTCTGCTCCAAGAAACGGCCCAAATTTGAGGACGATCGGACTTCAATTGCGAGCTGTACTTTGTACACAAAATTACATATACAGACAGACGGACATCGCTAAATCGACTCAGAATTTAATTCTAAGCCGATCGGTATACTAAAAGATGGGTCTATGACCACTATTTCTTGGCGTTACATACAAATGCACAAACTTATTATACCCTGTACCACAGTAGTGGTGAAGGGTATAAACAGAGGCCATTACTTTGCCAGCGGACTTTTGAGTCTTTCCACGCTTCGGAGACGGTTCACCGGTCGCTGTCCACTCAGCCAACTGTCGGTTGGACTCAAGAGTGTAGTGATGGAGCCATGTTTCATCCATTGTCACATAACGACGGAAAAACTCGGGTGTATTACAAGTTAACAGCTGCAAACACCGCTCAGAATCATCAACACGTTTTTGTTTTTGGTCAAATGTGAGCTCGCGCGGCACCCATTTTGCACAGAGCTTCCGCATATCCAAATATTGATGAATGATATGACCAACACGTTCCTTTGATATCTTTAAGGCCTCTGTTATCTCGATCAACTTCATTTTACGGTCGTTCAAAGTCATGTTGTGGATTTTTTATGTTTTCGTCGGCAACAACCTCTTTCGGGCGTCCACTGCGTTCACCGTCCTCCGTGCTCATTTCACCACGTTTGAATTTTGCATACCAATCAATAATTGTTGATTTCCCTGGGGCAGAGTCCAGAAACTCATTATCAAGCCAAGTTTTTGCTTCCACCGTATTTTTCCCCTTCAGAAAACAGTATTTTATCAAAACACGAAATTCCTTTTTTTACCATTTTTTTTCACAATAACAAAAGTTGCTTCACAAAAGACGCTCTATCTCACAAACTAATTGACTTACATACGTCAAATTTTGACACGAATCAGTTGAAGGTTGGTACTATATAAAAATAATATGCATTTAATACTAGCGACGCCATCTATGTGTCAGACCGGGGACTTATCAGCCAACCTGTTATAGTGCACTTTCATTTTATAAATTGGGTTAATTCAACCGTCAAAATTAATATTTCACTTTCATACAAATGTTATGATGAAATTCGTGTCTACCCTATCCACTGATTTTAGATTCTGAATATTCACATTGTGACTTTTACCCCATGGTGTAATGTCATCAGAGTATCCGAAAGCTTTCTCTACTTTCCTGTGGGAGGAGTTACAAACTTAGTTCTTGTTAGTACATGACTTCTCTTGCATCTGCATTAATATCCATTTCTATCCGTAGGGATGATGCTCAAGCAAATTGACTCTAGTTGAACGAGATCCATCAATATTTGCATATGGCTAAGGGAAGATAACTTTTTTGTTTTTTAAATTCCAAAAGTTTGGAAAGTTTTTGTACATAGTTTTTGTGTCAACATAATGTTTCTCACACATTTTCCGAAAGTTTGACAACATAATGATTCTTTATACAAACAAAACAATAATATTTTATTCTAGGAGACATTTTTTTATAAATATTCCCAAATTTATTGTATATTTTTTCCTGGTAAAGGTATCGTGATCATGATTGCCACAGTTGTTAGAACTCTACCAAAAATGGTAGGTTTTTTTACTGTTTGATAGATTGGTAGAATACTTGATGCTTTGGTAAAATTTGCATAGTATTCCTCTCCAACTAAGAGGTACTTTTCAAATTTTCAATAGAAATAAAATTTTGACAACATTTTCAAGAGAAATAAAATGTTGACAAAATTTTATGTAGAAATAAAATTTTGACAAAATGTTCAAGAGAACTAAAATGTTGACAAAATTTTCTGTAGAAATAAAGTTTTGACAAGATTTTCTATATACATAAAATTTTGATAAAATTTTCTATAGAAATAAAATTTTCACAAAAATTTTTTGACAAAATGTTCAAGAGAACTAAAATGTTGACAAAATTTTCTGTAGAAATAAAGTTTTGACAAGATTTTCTATATACATAAAATTTTGATAAAATTTTCTATAGAAATAAAATTTTCACAAAAATTTTTCATAGAAATAAAGTTTTGCAAAATTTTCTTTAAAAATAAAATTTTCCACAACATTTTCTATAGAAGTACAATTTTGACAAAATTTTCTATAAAAATAAAATTTTGACAAAATTTTCTATTAAAATACAATTTTGATAAAATTTTCTATATAAATAAAATTTTCGAAAATTTTATTTCTAAAATTTCTCTAGAAATAAAATTTTGATAAAAATTTCTACAGAAATAAATTAGGGCTTTGCCCAAATAAATTTGATAAACATTCTTTTCCTCTGTTGGTTAAGCTACACTTGTAGTTTAGTCAATGCATGGTTTTAAGCTGAAATCAAAAACAACAACAATGAAATAACATTTTGACAAAATTTTCTACAGAAAAAAACGATGGCAAAATTTTCTATAGGATTGAAATTTTGACAAAATTTTCTATAGAAATAAAATTTTGACAAAATTTTCTATAGGAATAAAATTTTGACAAAATTTTCTATAGAAATAAAATTTTGACAAAATTTTCTATAGAAATAAAATTTTAAAAAATTTTTGTATAGAAAAAAAAACTATGGCAAAATTTTCTATAGGATTGAAATTTTTACAAAATTTTCTATAGAAATAAAATTTTGACAAAATTTTCTATAGGAATAAAATTTTGACAAAATTTTCGTTAGAAATAAAATTTTGACAACATTTTCTATAGAAATAAAATTTTAACAAAATTTCAAAAAAAAAAAAATAAAGTTCGTTTTGTTTGGTATTGTTGGTTTATTCTTCAGCCATTATTGTTCTTTTTGTTTTCAGCTTAGCAAAATTTTCTCTAAAAATAAAATTTTGACAAAATTTTCTTTAGAAATAAAATTTTGACAATATTTTCTGTACTTTTCTATAGAAATAACATTTTCACAATATTTTCTTAAAAAATAAATTTTGACAACATTTTCTCTAGAAAAAAAAATTTTACAAAATTTTCTTTGGAAATAAAATTTTGACAAAATTTTCTTTAGAAATAAAATTTTGACAAAATTTTTATAGAATTGAAATTTTGTAAAAACATCTATAGAAGTTAAATGTTGACAAATATATCAATAGAAACAAAATTTTGAAAAAAAAATTCTAAAGAAATAAAATTTTGACAAAATTTTCGATAGAAATAAAATTTAAACAAAATTTTCTATAGAATTAAATTTTGACAAAATTTCCTAAAGAAATAACATTTTGACAAAATTTTCTTTAGAAGTTTTGACAAAATTATATATAGAAATAAAATTTTAACATAAATACCTATAGAAATAAAATGTTGTTAAAATTTTCTATGGAAATAAAATTTAAAAAAAAAAATCTATAGAAATAAAATTTTGACAAAATTTTCTATAGAAATAAAATTTTGACAAAATTTTCTATAGAATTAAATTTTGAGAAAATTTTCTATAGAAATAAAATGTTGAAAAATTTTTTAATAGAAATAAAATTTTGAGAAAAAAATTTCTAAAGAAATAAAATTTAAACAAAATTTTCTATACAATTAAATTTTAACAAA
Source organism: Haematobia irritans (assembly GCF_050003625.1). Taxonomy (NCBI): domain Eukaryota; kingdom Metazoa; phylum Arthropoda; class Insecta; order Diptera; family Muscidae; genus Haematobia; species Haematobia irritans. The sequence goes on from NC_134400.1 coordinate 134,534,932, forward strand.
ATTGTCTACAGAAATAACATTTTGACAAAATTTTCTTTAGAAATAAAATTTTGACAAAATTTTTGTTAGATATAACATTTTGACAAAATTTTTGTTAGATATAACATTTTGACAAAATTTTCTTTAGAAATAAAATTTTGACAAAATTTTTGTTAGAAATAAAATTGTGACAAAATTTTCTTTAGAAATAAAATTTTGACAAAATTTTCTATAGAAATAAAATTTAAACAAAATTTTCTATACAATTAAATTTTGACAAAATTGTCTACAGAAATAACATTTTGACAAAATTTTCTTTAGAAATAAAACTTTGACAAAATTTTCTTTAGAAATAAAATTTTGACAAAATTTTTGTTCGAAATAAAATTTTGACAAAATTTTCGTTAGAAATAAAATTGTGACAAAATTTTTGTTAGAAATAAAATTTTGACAAAATTTTCTTTAGAAATAAAATGTTGACAAAATTTTCTACAGAAATAAAATTTTAACTAAGTTTTCTATAGAAATAAAATTTTGACAAAATTTTCTATAGAAATAAAATTTTGACAAAATTTTCTATAGAAATAAAATTTTGACAAAATTTTCTGTAGAAATAAAATTTTTACAAAATTTTCTTTAGAAATAAAATTTTGATAAAATTTTCTATAGAAATAACATGTTGGCAAATTTTTCCATAGAAATAACTTTTTGAAAAAATTTTCTATAGAAATAAAATTTTGACAAAATTTTCTATAGAAATAACACGTTGGCAAATTTTTCTATAGAAATAACATTTTGAAAAAATTTTCTATAGAAATAAAATTTTGACAAAATTTTCTATAGAAATAAAATTTTGACAAAATTTTCTATAGAAATAAAATTTTGACAAAAATTTCTAAAGAAATAAAATGTTGATAAAATTTTCTATAGAAATAAAGATTTGACAAAATTTTCTATAGAAATAAAATTTTCCAAAATAAAATTTTTTTGCTAATTTTTTTCCAAATTTTGTTAGATTTTTTATAGCTCGAGTGGTACCCATGATTTTCTATAGAAATAACATTTTGGCAAATTTTTCTATAGAAATAACATTTTGAAAATATTTTCTATAGAAATAAAATGTTGACAAAATTTTGTGTAGAAATAAAATTTTGACAAATTTTTCTATAGAAATAAAATTTTGATAAAATTATAACATTTTGAAAAAAATTTTTATAGAAATAAAATTTTGATAAAATTTTCTATAGAAATAAAATTTTGATAAAATTTTCTATAGAAATAAACTTTTGACAAAATTTTCTATAGAAATAAAAATTTTGACAAAATTTTCTATAGAAATAAAATTTTCCAAAATAAGATTTTTTTGTTAAATTGTCTTCCAAATTTTGTTAGATTTTTTATAGCTCGAGCGGTAGCAATGATCGTGATGTGATGGGTTAGATATTGATGGGTAGAATTAAAGCCAGATAGGTCGCTTAAAATGACTTCATTTAAAGAAGCCGCATCTTTGGCTATGAATCAATACTAAAATCTTTAAGGGAAGGTCAAAATCTTTGGATCCAAGTAATCTTTTGTTTAGTGTAGCATCCCTATCCTCGATCTCAACTAAAAGCAAACTTCTAAGCAACATTTAATTTGTAATTAATTGATTCTTAGCTCACACGATTACCATCGCCCAAAATATGCGCCATAACATACATACAGAATTAAATTCCATTCACTAAACTCCAATTTAATTAGACATTAGAACTCATTAGAATTCATTAAAATACCAAGTAAACAATCCTTGCAACCTTTTTCCGAGCACTTTTCAGGAACAATTCTAAGCAAACGAAAATGTTGAATGATGCCTTTTTAGTTGAAATCGTAGAAAAAGTTTTACTGTTAATTGAAAAAGTTCGGCATCGCATAATGTCAGGATAATGTCGAAAAGAAGAGTTCTAATTTAATTTTGTAAACTGAAAATGTTGAAAAACGTAAAGGCATTGAATGAATGCTAAACTGAAAGTACAAAAAAAGGAAGACAAAAAAATACTGCAGAAAGTCCTCTAGTACCCATTACCAGATTCCATATTTAAAATTCTCTTGCAATGCAATAAATACATAATGGTCACCATTGACCGACCCTTCGATTTCATAACCTCTGAAAGCCGGAGGTTCATCAACCAAACGAATGCCAACTGGAACGGCTTCAGAGAATACACAGATCACCGCCAGAGTTGGGGATTTTACCCCATTTTATTTTTCGTGTATGGGGACGAACATTTTGAGTTGGACCTTGGGTATTTGGTGGGGAATTCCCTTAAGTATAATACAAACAAGTAAGGAAAGTCTAAAGTCGGGCGGAGCCGACTATATTATACACTGTAGATCCACATTTTCGATACCATATCAAATCCGTCAAATATGTTGGGTGTTATATATAAAGGTTTTTATATATAAATCTGACTCGATCTGGACAAAATCTGTTAGAACTCTATAGACTAATACACTGGGGTGAAACAAAATGTTAGTAAAAAACAAGTAAGGAAAGTCTAAAGTCGGCCGGGGCCGACTATATTATACCCTGCACCACTTTGTGGATCTAAATTTTCGATACCACATCACATCCGTCAAATGTGTTGGGGCTATATATAAAGGTTTGTCCCAAATACATACATTTAAATATCACTCGATCTGGAAGAATTTGATAGACTTCTACAAAATCTATAGACTCAAAATTTAAGTCGGCTAATGCACTAGGGTGGAACATAATGTTAGTAAAAAACAAGTAAGGAAAGTCTAAAGTCGGGCGGGGCCGACTATATTATACCCTGCACCACTTTGTAGATCTAAATTTTCGATACCATATCACATCCGTCAAATGTGCTGGGTGCTATATATAAAGGTTTGTCCCAAAAGACATACATTTAAATATCAATCGATTTGGACAGAATTTGATAGACTTTTAAAAAATCTATAGACTCAAAATTTAAGTTGGCTAATGCACTAGGGTGGAAGACAATTTTAGTAACAAATATGAGAAACATTTAAATCTGAAGCAATTTTAAGGAAACTTCGCAAAAGTTTATTTATGATTTATCGCTCTATATATATGTATTAGAAGTTTAGGAAAATTAGAGTCATTTTTACAAATTTTCGACTAAGCAGTGGCGATTTAACAAGGAAAATGTTGGTATTTTGAACATTTTTGTCGAAATCAGAAAAACATATATATGGGAGCTATATCTAAATCTGAACCGATTTCAATCAAATTTGGCACACATGATTATATTACTAATTGTACTCCTGGTGCAAAATTTCAACCAAATTGGGCCAAAACTCTGGTTTCTGGGGCCATATAAGTTCATATCGGAAAAATATATATGGAAGCTATATCTAAATCTGAATCGATTTCAACCAAATTTGGCACGCATAGCTACAATGCTAAATCTACTCCCTGTGCAAACCAAATTGGGCTAAAACTCTGGCTTTTAGGACCATATTAGCCCATATCGGGCGAAAGATATATATGGGAGCTATATCTAAATATGAACCGATTTCAACCAAATTTGGCACGCATAGCAACAATGCTAATTCTACTCCCTGTGCAAAATTTCAACTAAATTGGGCCAAAACTCTGGCTTTTAGGACTATATTAGTCCATATCGGGCGAAAGATATATATGGGAGCTATATCTAAATTTGAACCGATTTCAATCAAATTTGGCACACATGACTATACTACCAATTGTACTCTCCGTACAAAATTTCAACCGAATTGGACCAAAACTCTGGCTTTTAGGACCATATAAGTCCATATCGGGCGAAAGATATATATGGGAGCTATATATAAATCTGAACCGATTTCAATCAAATTTTGCACACTTGACTATACGACTAAGTGTTATGTTTGTACAAAATTTCAAGCAAATCGGTATAAAACTCTGGCTGCTGGGTCCATATTAGTGCATATCGGGCGAAAGATATATATGGGATCTATATCTAAATCTGAACCGATTTCTTCCAAAATTCTATTCTGACCCAAATTAGGAACATGTGCCAAATTTGAAGGCGATTGGACTTAAATTGCGACCTAGACTTTGATCACAAAAATGTGTTCACAGACAGACGGACGGACGAACGGACGGACAGACGGACATGGTTATATCGACTCAGGGACCCGCCCTGAGCATTATTGCCAAAGACACCATGTGTCTATCTCGTCTCCTTCTGGGTGTTACAAACATATGCACTAACTTATAATACCCTGTTCCACAGTGTGGCGCAGGGTATAAATATGGGAAACGTTTAAATCTGAAGCAATTTTAAGGAAACTTCGAAAAAGTTTATTTATGATTTATCGCTCGATATATATGTATTAGAAGTTTAGGAAAATTAGAGTCATTTTTACAACTTTTCGACTAAGCAGTGGAAAATGTTGGTATTTTGACCGTTTTTGTCGAAATCAGAAAAACATATATATGGGAGCTATATCTAAATCTGAACCGATTTCAACCAAATTTGGCACGCATAGTTACAATGCTAATTCTACTCCCTGTGCAAAATTTCAACTAAATCGGAGTTAAAAATTGGCCTCTGTGGTCATATGAGTGTAAATCGGGCGAAAGCTATATATGGGAAATATATCTAAATCTGAACCGATTTCAACCAAATTTGTCACGCATAGCTACAATGCTAATTCTACTCCCTGTGCAAAATTTCGATTAAATCGGAGTAAAAGATTGGCCACTGTGGTCATATGAGTGTAAATCGGGTGAACGATATATATGGGAGCTATATCTAAATCTGAACCGATTTCTTCCAAAAACAATAGGGATCTATTCTGAGCCAAAACATATACTTGTGCCAAATTTGAAGTCGATTGGACTAAAACTGCGACCTAGACTTTGATTACAAAAATGTGTTCACGGACAAACGGACATGGCTATATCGACTCAGGAGCCCACCCTGAGCATTTTTGCCAAATACACTATGTGTCTATCTCGTCTTCTTCTGGGTGTTGCAAACATATGCACTAACTTCCCTGTTCCACAGTGTGGAGCAGGGTATAAAAAGGAGCCTCTAGATTAGGCAGCCTGAAAAGATATGTCTGAAAAGGATTCAAGAAGAAACTGTAGCTGAAGCGGTGAAAATCTACGCAAACCAGGGTAGTTTTGATTCAACTAAGACCAGGCAAGTTCAGATGACTACCTATCACTGATTGACACCAGCAGTATAGCTGACGATTGTCACATCTGTAACCAAGGGTCACATGAGAACTCACGACCGATCACGTCGACGCAACCCATCTTAGCCTCAGATTTCCTTGATCTGGATACAAGCTTATCCGTAACACAAAAATAACATACTATTGTACCAAACAAACTCTTTTACCGCGAAAAGAAATTTCGAAATTATGTTCGTTGGTCTGAAATTTCGTTCGAGAGGAAGGTATTTTTTGCTTAGCATGTAAGGAAATTTTGTTAGACTTAATCCTCCAATTCTGATTTTTATACCCTCCATCATAGGATGGGGGGTAAATTAACATTGTCATTCCGTTTGTAACACATCGAAATATTGCTCTAAGACCCCATTAAGTATATATATTCTGGGTCGTGGTGAAATTCTGAGTCGATCTAAGCATGTCCGTCCGTCCATCTGTTGAAATCGCGCTAACTTCCGAACGAAACAAGCTATCGATTTGAAACTTGGCACAAGTAGTTGTTATTGATATAGGTCGGATGGTATTGAAAATGGGCCATATCGGTCCACTTTTACGTATAGCCCCCATATAAACGGACCCTCAGATTTGGCTTGGTGAGCTTCTAAGAGAAGGATATTTCATTCAATCCGGCTGAAATTTGATACATGGTGTTGGCATATGGTCTCTTAAAACCATGCCAATTTTTGCACTAGGGTCCATAATTATATATAGCCCCCATATAAACCGATCCCCAGATTTGGCTTGGGGAGCCTCAAAGAGAAGCAAATTTAATCCGATCCGGTTGAAATTGTGTACATGATGTTGGTATATGGTCTCTAACAACCGTGCGAAAATTGGTCCACATCGGTTCATAATTATATATAGCCCCCATATAAACCGATCCGCAGATTTGGCTTGCGGAGCCTCTAAGAGAAGCAAATTTCATCCGATCCGGATGAAATTCGGAACGTGGTGTTAGCATATGGTCTCTAACAACCGTGCGAGAATTGGTCCATATCAGTCCATAACTATATATAGCCCACATATAAACCGTTCTCCAGATTTGAACACCGGAGCCTTTTGGAGGAGCAAAATTCATCCGATCCGGTTCAAATTTGGAACGTGCTGTTAGTATATGGCCGCTAACAACCATACCAAAATTGGTCCATATCGGTCTATAGTTATATAGCCGATCCTCTATCACACAAAAATTGGTCCATATCGGTTCATAATCATGGTTTCCACTCGAGCCAAAAATAATCTACCAACATTTTATTTCTATAGAAAATTTTGTCAACATTTTATTTCTATAGAAAACTTTGTTAAAATTATTATATACGTATTTAATCGGTCTTTATACCCTGCTCCACACTGTGGAACAGGGTATTATAAGTTAGTGCATATGTTTGCAACACCCAGAAGGAGACGAGATAGACACATGGTGTCTTTGGCAAAAATGCTCAGGGTGGGCTCTTGAGTCGATATAGCGATGTCCGTCTGTCCGTTAACACATTTTTGTAATCAAAGTCTAGGTCGCAGTTTTAGTCCAATCGACTTCAAATTTATCACAAGTATGTGTTTTGGCTCAGAATAGATCCCTATTGATTTTGGAAGAAATCGGTTCAGATTTAGATATAGCTCCCATATATATATTTCGCCCGATATGGACTTATATGGCCCCAGAAGCCAGAGTTGTACCCTAATTTGCTTAAAATTTTGCACAAGAAGAACAATTAGTACTATAGTCAAGTGTGCCAAATTTTATTGAAATCGGTTCAGATTTAGATATAACTCCCATAAATATCTTTCGCCCGATAAGGACTAATACGGTCCCAGAAGCCAGAGTTTTACCCCAATTTGGTTGAAATTTTGCACAGGGAGTAGAATAAGCATTGTTGCTATGCGTGCCAAATTTGGTTGAAATCGGTTCAGATTTAGATATAGCTCCCGTATATAGCTTTCACCCGATTTACACTCATATGACCACAGAGGCCAATTTTTAACTCCGATTTAGTTGTCGAGCGATAAATCATATATAAACTTTTGCGAAGTTTCCTTAAAATTGCTTCAGATTTAAATGTTTCCATATTTTTTTACTAACATTGTGTTCCACCCTAGTGCATTAGCCGACTTAAATTTTGAGTCTATAGATGTTGTAGAAGTCTATCAAATTCTTCCAGATCGAGTGATATTTAAATGTATGTATTTGGGACAAACCTTTATATATAGCCCCCAACACATTTGACGGATGTGATATGGTATCGAACATTTAGATCTACAAAGTGGTGCAGGGTATAATATAGGCGGCCCCGCCCGACTTTAGACTTTCCTTACTTGTTTTTAATTTAATATATGCCACGTACGGACTTACTTACAATTTAGAAGACGGTGTTAGGAGGTTTTAAGATAAATTGCCATCGGCAAGCGTTACCGCAACTCAACTAATTCGATTGTGGATGGCAGTGTTTAGAAGAAGTTTCTACGCCATCCATGGTGGAGGGTACATAAGCTTCGGCCTGGCCGAACTTACGGCCGTATATACTTGTTATTGTGGGAATATGCTTTCTCTCTTGTAGGTTCCTGTCCTGGCAGATTTTGTGCTCAAGTATCTTGAACAAATCACTGTTATTTGTTTAAAGATTACAAAGCATGGAATAATATTCATTCCAATTCCCCCCACTTTGAAGGTAGTAGTTGATGAATAGGAAGATCGAAGTAATTTTCCAGGGAGAAACGTTAACTTTAGTATTATGACCACGTTGAATGTAATTTCATAATGAGAGCTAATGCTCCACTAGGACACGGGTACACAGATGGCATAGATAAGGATTTTTGTGCACATTGAAGTTGTATGAAAAGCATCAAGGACCCCTCACAATGATAAATGCAAAATTTCTATGGAACCATTAAATAAAACTACAACGATTTGTTAGAATTGGCATTGTACCGCCACATGCCCAATGAATAGAGTAGACTATACACAAATGTCGTTGATTAACTCATTAATCTCGTTGTTAGGTTATTTACTATAATTTGTGAGTTGTAAGTCAACAATAAAACAAAAACAAGTATATACGGCCGTAAGTTCAACCAGGCCGAATCTTATATACCCTCCACCATGGATTGCGTAGAAACTTCTACGAAAAACTGTCATCCACAATCGAATTTCTAGGGTTGTGGTATCTTAAAACTTCTTAACATCGTTTTCTAAATTGTAACTTAGCCCATACGTGGTAGAGAGCCAGAATTTAAATATGGGGGTCGCTTATATGGGGGCTATATACAATTATGAACTTGATATGGACCAATTTTTGTGTGATTGGGGATCGATTTATCTGAGGGCTATATATAACTATAGACCGATATGGACCTAGTTGGGCATGGTTTTTAACAGCCATATAATAGCACAATGTACCAAATTTCAAATGACTCGGATGAAACTTACTCCTCCAAGAGGCTCCCAAGCCAAATCTCGGGATCGGTTTATATGGGGGCTATATATGATTATGGACTGATATGGACCACTTTTGGCATGGCTGTTAAATATCATACACTACCACCACGTACCAAATTTCAACCAGATCGGATGAATTTTGTTTCTCCAAAAGGCACCGGAAGTCAAATCTGGGAATCGGTTTATATGGGGGCTATATATAATTATACACTGATATGAACCAATTCCTGCATGGTTGTTGGATATCATATACTAACATCACGTACCAAATTTCAACCGATTCGGATGAATTTTGCTCTTCCAAGGGGCTCCGCAACCCAAATCAGGGGATCGGTTTATATGGGGGCTATACATTATTATTGACCGATTTTTGCATGGTCATTAGAGACTATATACTAATACCATGTACCAAATTTCAGCCGGATCGGATCAAATTTGCTTCTCATAAAGGCTCCGCAAGCCAATTTCAGGGGATCAGTTTATATGGGGGCTATATATAATTATTGACCGATGTGGACCAATTTTTGCATAGTTGCTAGAGGCCATATACTAACACCATGTACCAAATTTCAGCTGGATCGGATCAAATTTGCTTCTCATAAAGGCTCCGCAAGCCAAATTTGGGATCGGTTTATATGGGAGCTATATATAATTATTGACCGATGTGGAGCAATTTTTGCATAGTTGTTTGAGACCGTATCTCACACTATGTACCAAATTTCAGCCGGATCGGATGAAATTTGCATCTCTTAGAGGCTCCGCAAGCCAAATCGGGGGATCGGTTTATATGGGGGCTATATATAATTATGGACCGATGTGGACCAATTTTGCATGGTTGTTAGAGATCATATGCTGACACTATGTACCAAATTTTTGCCGAATCGGGTGAAATTTGCTTCTCTTCCCCGCAAGCCAAATTTGGGGGTCCGTTTATATGGGGGCTATATATAATTGTGGACCGATATGACGCATTTGCAATACCATCCGACCTACATCAATAACAACTACTTGTGCCAAGTTTCAAGTCGATAGCTTGTTTCGTTTGGAAGTTAGCGTGATTTCAACAGACGGACGGACATGACATGCTCAGATCGACTCAGAATTTCACCACGACCCAGAACATACTTTATAGGGTCAAAGAGCAATATTTCGATGTGTTACAAACGGAATGACAAAGTTAATATACCCCCATCCTATGGTGGAGGGTATAATTAACTTGCATACAAAGATTTTGGATTTTTTTTTTTGTAAGATTTTGATATTAAATTGTTGCATAAAATACAAATTTAAAACATCATCTTGTCATTACACTTCAATGATTGTCATGACTAAAGGATCACTGAAGTAACATACATTTACATCTGCGTGTTCATGTTTCAAATCAAATTGATTAAGTGATTGATTGGTCAGTAAGTGGTGATAGCCATGGTGTCATATGTTAGAACTTTTGTTTTTGCCACTTCTCTATGGTTATCCCATCAACGACGAGTTAACAGAACCATTGGGTCTGCTCTGATGGCATGCCAACGCCGGATGTGGCGACATTTGTGTTGCTTTCACCAAACGGAAGTGAAAGCATGTATCCCAACATACACACGAGCTCACACATACTCGTACATAAATGCATATGATAGTTTAAGCTTGAATGGTGTGAAAACTGAAGGAGAAATAACTGCTAATTTCAATTTAGGAAATTTTGGGGAATATTTTGCCCCGTTTATGTATGTTGCCATATACATGTAAAGAAGAAATATAGTTGCCACGAAGGGAAAATAATATGATTGGGTTTTTTATTGGACAATCATGTAACTTGTTCAATGCAACCTTAATACACCCAGAATAAATGTAGGTTTATGTTAGAAACAAGTAAGGAAAGTCTAAAGTCGGGCGGGGCCGACTATATTATACCCTGCACTACTTTGTAGATCTAAATTTTCGATACCATATCACATCCGTCAAATGTGTTGGGTGCTATATATAAAGGTTTGTCCCAAATACATACATTTAAATATCACTCGATTTGGACAGAATTTGATAGACTTTTACAAAATCTATAGACTCAAAATTTAAGTTGGCTAATGCACTAGGGTGGAACACAATGTTAGTAAAAAAAATATGGGAAACTTTTACATCTAAAGCAATTTTAAGGAAACTTCGCAATAGATTATTTATGATTTATCGCTCGATATACATGTATTAGAAGTTTAGGAAAATTAGAGTCATTTTTACAACTTTTCGACTAAGCAGTGGCGATTTTACAAGGAAAATGTTGGTATTTTGACCATTTTTGTCGAAATCAGAAAAACATATATATGGGAGCTATATCTAAAACTGAACTGATTTCAAGCAAATTTGGCACGCATAGCTACAATGCTAAATCCACTCCCTGTGCAAAATTTCAACCAAATTGGGCCAAAACTCTGGCTATTAGAACCATATTAGTCCATATCGGGCGAAAGATATATATGGGAGCTATATCTAAAACTGAACCGATTTCAATCAAATGTTGCACACTTAACTACACTACTAATTGTACTCCTAGTGCAAAATTTCAAACAAATTGGACCAAAACTCTGCCTTCTAGGACCATATTAGTCCATATCGGGCGAAAGATATATATGGGAGCTATATCTAAATCTGAATCGATTTCAACCAAGTTTGGCACGCAAATCTACAATGCTAAATCTACTCCCTGTGCAATATTTCAACCAAATTGGGCCAAAACTCTGGCTTTTAGGACCATATTAGTCCATATCGGGCGAAAGATATATATGGGAGCTATATCTAAATCTGACCCGATTTCAATCAAATTTTACACACTTGACTATACTACTAATTGTACTCCTAGTGCAAAATTTAAACCAAATTGGGCCAAAACTCTGGCTTCTAGGACCATATTAGTCCATATCGGGCGAAATATATATATGGCAGCTATATCTAAATCTGAACTGATTTCAACCAAATTTGGCGCGCAAAGCTATAATGCTAAATCTACTCCCTGTGCAAAATTTCAACCAAATTGGGCCAAAACTCTGGCTTTTAGGACCATATAAGTCCATATCGGGCGAAAGATATATATGGGAGCTATATCTAAATCTGAACCGATTTCAATCAACTTTCGCACACTTGACTATACGACTAAGTGTTATATTTGTACAAAATTTCAAGCAAATCGGTATAAAACTCTGTCTGCTGGGTCCATATTAGTGCATATCGGGCGAATATATATATATGGGAGCTATATCTAAATCTGAAGCTATATCTAAATCTGAACAATAGGGTTCTATTCTGACCCAAATTAGGAACATGTGCCAAATTTGAAGGCGATTGGACTTAAATTGCGACCTAGACTTTGATCACAAAAATGTGTTCACAGACAGACGGACGGACGGACGGACAGACGGACAGACGGACATGGTTATATCGACTCAGGGACCCACCCTGAGCATTATTGCCAAAGCGACCATGTGTCTATCTCGTCTCCTTCTGGGTGTTACAAACATATGCACTAACTTATAATACCCTGTTCCACAGTGTGGCGCAGGGTATAAAAACATGGGAAACATTTAAATCTGAAGCAATTTTAAGGAAACTTCGCAAAAGTTTATTTATGATTTATCGCGCTATATATATGTATTAGAAGTTTAGGAAAATTAGAGTCATTTTTACACCTTTTCGACTAAGCAGCGGCGATTTAACAAGGAAAATGTTGGTATTTTGACCATTTTTGTCGAAATCAGAAAAACATATATATTAGACACATGACTATATTACTAATTGTACTCCTAGTTCAAAATTTCAATCAAATTGGGCCAAAAATCTGGCTTCTGGGGCCATATAAGCCCATATAGGGCGAAAAATATATATGGCAGCTATATCTAAATCTGAACCGATTTCAATCAAATTCGGCACACATGACTACACTACTAATTGTACACCTAGTGCAAAATATCAACCAAATGCGGCCAAAAATCTGGCTTCTGGGGCCATTTAAGTCCATATGGAGCGAAAAATATATATGGCAGCTATATCCACATCTGAACCGATTTCAATCAAATTTGGTACACTTGACTATATTACTAACTAGCGTAACCCGGCCCGCTTCGCTGCGCCTTCCGAAGCGTATTTGGAGGAACATTTTGCGTTAACTTAGTCAACTATATCCTTCGTGCTGAAAACAAATTCGAAAAGATTTCAATTCTTTTAAACAAAACGGACTACTTGATTTTTCGTTTATAGGTACAAATACGGCGGGAGAGGGTGTGCCCTTTCCTCCAAATTTTTTTAATAATGTTCTGTATTCAAGTAGTTGGACAATCTTGTATATTTCTTGTGAATTTTAAGTGTGGTTTGTCAAGGAAAGGTATCCTTCTCCTCAACATATCTGAAAATTAAGCACTCTATTATAACATACAAAGAATTACTGTGTCCCATCCAATAAATCGGAAAAAGCAAAAGTAGTAAAAAATTTTACCACATTAACATTTGCTAAAATGTTGGAAAATGATGCACCCTATACGTTGGCTGCCAATTTCATGTAAATTTAAGTTCTTTACTAAAAAGAAGTCTGGCAGAAGCCTGTGCAAAAATCATAAAATTATGTACCGAGTTCCCATTTACGGACAACCCTCTACTTTCAACTTAAGAAAAAAAAAAAACGGACAAAAGGGAACCCACTCTTTACTAAAAAGAAGTCTGGCAGAAGCCTGTGCAAAAATCAAAATTTATGTACCGAGTTCCCATTTTCGGACAACCCTCTACTTTCAATTTAAGAAAAAAAAACGGACAAAAGGGAACCCTCCCCCCACCTTCGCTCCACTCCGACCTGATATCGGACTATCACGTACCCTATATTAATTTCGCAACTACTCAATGGTTCCTATAAATTCTATCGAAGTAAATCGACAAAGTTTATTTCAATTTTCCCCTTCCCTAACCAGATATCGAAATATCATACACTAATTTAAAAATCATGTATAAATTTAATCACCTCCTCCCACGTTCCCTGTAAATTTCAAGTAAATCGGCGATGTTTAAATTTTGCTCTATTGTTTTAAAGGGACGTCACTTTCCCCGATACAATATCGACAAACACCGTAGTGAATAGCACCCCTAACCTTCCCTGAAATGTCTTGAAACTTTCCTTCAAGTGTGGGGCAAGGAAGGTTGCCTCTTCGTTCATAACCTTCCCCCACTGCTTTTGTAAATTTCAAGAAAACTTAAATTTTTTTTTGCAGTTTTAGAGGAGGGCCTCCCCCCCGACCAAATGTCGAAAAGCGTATCTTTTGTAAACGTCCCAGAAAATGTCAAGCAAATTATAAGCCTAAAGGGGCGGCCTCTCTTCCGTCCAAATATCACAAAATCAGGTATCAACTATTACGGTTGACGGAGGTTACGATCTCTCCAAAGTGCTCTGTAAATTTCAAGTAATTCGGTAAAGTTTAATTGTTTCTCTGCATGTACTTAAGAGAAGCGGATGTCTCCCTATGCCCTTTTATTTTTATTAAAAAATCAGGAACCTGATATAAATTTCATAACCTCACCCATTTTTTCCGTAAAATTTCAGTCGGGGGAGTTTAGTTTTGTTTTCACTGTACTTTAAAAAAAAGTCGGGCAAAGGGGTGGTCCCCCTCCCCGACCAAATATCGAAAAATAATGTAGCGGATTTTTGTCTAGATGCCAACCCCAACATTCAATGAAAATTTCAAGCAAATCGCATAATTTTGTTCCAAGTTTCAAAAAGTAGGGCAAGGGGGAGGTCCCCCTCCCCATCCACATATGAAATCATCGGGTACCCCATATTAATTCCATAACCTCATCACATGTTCACTGTAAATCTCAGATAATTTAGAGAATTTTAGTTGTTTCACTGTACTTTAAAAAAAGTCGAACAAAGGGGAGGCCCCCCTCCGCCACCAAATATCGAAATATAAAGTAGCGGATCTTTGTCTAGATGCCAACCCCAACCTTCAATGAAAATTTCAAGCAAATCGGTCAACTTTGGTCCAAATTTCAAAAAGTCCGACAAAGGGGAGGTCCCCCTCCGCGACCAGGTGTCAAAAAATGAGGTACCCTATTTTCACCACATGAACGCCCCCTACGATCTCTGAAAGTTTCAAGTAAATCGGTTCAGCCGTTTCGTAGCCAACTCGGACCACACAAACAAACAAAAAGTCGCTTAAGGGGAGGTACCCCCTCCCGGTCAAATTTCGAAAAAAAAAATTGCGAATCTTTGTCTAGGGATCACCCCCTACTATCCCTGAAAACTTCGTGCAAATCGGTCAAGTTTGGTTTAATTTTCAAAAAGTCGGACAAAGGGGAGGTTCCTCTCCGCGACCATATGTCAAAAAATGAGGTACCCTATTTACAGCACATGAGTGCCACCCACGATCTCTGAAAGTTTCAAGTAAATCGGTTCAGCCGTTTTCGCGCCAACCCGGAACATACAAATAAACAAACAAACAAACAAACAAATAAACAAACATAATTTGAATTTTATATATATAGATTGTACTCCTAGTGCAAAATTTCAACCAAATTGGGCCAAAACTCTGGCTTATGGGGCCATATAAGTCCATATCGGGCGAAAGATATAAATGGGAGCTATATCTAAATCTGAACCGATTTCAATCAAATTTTGCACACATGACTATACGACTAAGTGTTATGTTTGTACAAAATTTTAAGCAAATCGGGATAAAACTCTGGCTTCTGGATCCATATAAGTGCATATCGGGCGAAAGATATATATGGGAGCTATATCTATATCTGAACCGATTTCTTCCAAAATCAATAGGGTTCTATTCTGACCCGAAACAGGAACATGTGCCAAATTTGAAGTCGATTGGACTTAACTGCGACCTAGACTTTGATCACAAAAATGTGTTCACAGACAGACGGACGGACGGACAGACGGACATGGTTATATCGACTCAGGGAACCACCCCGAGCATTATTGCCAAAGACACCATATGTCTATTTCGTCTCCTTCTGGGTGTTACAAACATATGCACTAACTTATAATACCCTGTTCCACAGTGTGGCGCAGGGTATAAAAATGTAACTAAAATATTTTAGTAATTGTAACATTATAAAAATAAGTTAATAATTTTTGTCAAATTGAAGAAAATTTTTTTAAAAATAATTAATTTTTTTCTCTTGTTTAATAAAATTTTATTTCTATAAATTTTGTTAAAATTTTATTTCTATACAAAATGTTGTCAAACTGAATTAACATATATACGTATATAATCGGCATTTTTATACCCGCCACCATAGAATGGTGACGGGGGTATAATAAGTTTGTCATTCCGTTTGTAACACATCGAAATATAGATTTCCGACTATATAAAGTATATATATTCTTGATCAGGGAGAAATTCTAATGGAAATCTAGAGGTATTTTCGTGTCATAAAGAGGTGTGCCGAAAACGATGAGTATCGGTCCATATTTTAGTATAGCCCCCATAAGAACGATCTCCCGATTTAACTCATTGGGTTTCTAGAAACCGTAGTTTTTATCTGATTTGCCTGAAATTGTAAATATTCTGGTATTTTAGGCTCACAAAAACGTATATCGGATTAAGTTTTTATCGGTCCATTTGGTAATGCCTCCATATAGACCGACTTCACTTCTTGAAGGTGTAGAAGGCGCACTGATCATGAAAATTGCTTGAAACTCAATGTAAAATTTCCAGATTTTATTTCTCGGGTGAAAATCTACAGATTTACGATTTCAAATCAAGACGTTATTTTATAATTTTCTTGCACACTTACAAGAGATGTTAATGATTCCTCTAAAACTCAAACAAAAATGGTTCTTACAAATCCAGAATCTGATATAGTTCTCATAGGTGAAATTTTTAAATTTATCTTCGGGAAGTGTCCTCAAGTCCTCAAGCCCTCCTGAAATTTCAAAGGAAACCCTAATATTTGGTTCATGGTGGTGGGTATTTAAGATTCGGCCCGGCCGAACTTTGTTCTGTATATACTTGTTTTGTTTAATATTTACCCCGTATGGACTAACTTACAATTGAGAAAACGGTGTTAAGAAGATTTAAGATAGCTTGCCATCGGCAAGTGTTACCGCAACACAAGTAATTCGATTGTGGACGACAGTCTTTAGTACAAGTTTCTATGCAATCCATGGGGGAGGGTACATAAGATTCGGCCTGGCCGAACTTACGGCTGTATATACTTGTTCTACCCATACATTTACCATGGATGCAAACCCCTCTGACAAATCGATATAAATTTCATTTTAGTAATGTTGGCAATATTTCTAAGTATTCCGCTACGGAAAATTTCTTCATATATGGTTTCTAACACTGCATGTTTTCCTATTCCGTGAATTTAATCACGTGTGCGGACCTTGATATAAAATAACTTATTATAGCTTCCTTGGGCAATTCACTTCGTTCTAGCCATATTTAGCATTCTGGTATCCGCGTATTTAACATTCACTTCCCCATTGAATGAAACCCAATATCAAAGCCTTGGGCAAAAGTACACAAACAAAAAAAAAACATCAACTTTAAATCCATAAGTTAACATCTTTAATCCCATTGGAATTACGAAATAAAAAATGATTTCACTGTGTGCGCATTTAACATTTCCTTTCTTTTTTCGCCACGTTATCTTAACGACATTGTCATCATCTTAGGATTTTATGTAAGTGACTGTCGGAGTGGCTCTGATGCCAATGAAATATGAAAAATGGCTGTTACTTTCACCACATTCCATTCATTTTGTCGATGCTTTTGTTATAGCCGCTCATAATATCCTTATAGACGTCGTTTGCATTTTGTTTTATTTAGTTCAATAAGGCTCTTGCTTCTTCCACTTCATGGCGGCTTATCAGTGGCAGACATTGCCATAATTTGTAAGGAAAATCCTATTGAGGCCTTAGTACACAATCTTTAGATTAACACGTTCTAATGGAAATTCTCTGCAGGAGATCAGTCATAAAGCCAATGTCATTCAATGGGGAAATATTCAAATGGCAATGGTTTCCAGGAAGTGCCACATAGCCCTTTTATCCTAATGGGTGTAGCCGATGAACAATGTTTTGCTGGTAACTCATTCAAATATGCCACACTCTCAGAAAAAAAGTAGTTTTCAAGTGGCCATTATTAGTGTGCACAGATTGTTCCAATGAATTTGTGTGATGGATTTTTGTATCGAGTAAAAATTAAGATTGCTTGTATGCGTTGTAGTTTTTAAACTATAGGGAGCCACCGTGGTGCAATGGTTTGAATGCCCGCCTTGCATACACAAGGTCGTGGATTCGATTCCTGCTACGACCGAACACCAAAAAGTTTTTCTGCGGTGGATTATCCCACCTCAGTAATGCTGGTGACACTTCTGAGTGTTTCAAAGCTTCTCTAAGTGGTTTCACTGCAATGTGGAACGCCGTTCGGACTCGGCTATAAAAAGGAGGTCCCTTGTCATTGAGCTTAACATGGAATCGGGCAGCACTCAGTGATAAGAGAGAAGTTCACCACTGTGGTATCACAATGAACTGAACAGTCCAAGTAAGCCTGATACATCGGGCTGTCACCTAACCTAACCTAACCTAACTATATCACGTACCAAATACTATTATACAAAGTATAACGCTACATTTTTATAAGTTGGAAATAACATCAAATTTTATAATAAGTTTACTTCGACTTACCTTTGGCACGAATAATGATCTGCAAACTGTCTACACTCATAAAAAGAATTTCCTGACACTAACGATTTTGGTATTGATTCCGAGCCAAAGAAGCGGAGAATTGAAGTAAAGACATCGATAAGACAATTTTAAACTTGAATTTTGCATACTTGATGCTAGGAATTTCTTTCTATAGAAAATGTTATCAAACTTTTATTTCTATAGAACATTTTCTCAAAACTTAATTTCTATAGAAACTTTTCTCAAAATTTTTGTTTCTATAGAAAATTTTGTCAAAATTTTATTTCATTCGTTTTGTTTTGTTATTGTTGGTTTGTAGTATTTCAATCATATTTGTTGTTTTGGTCTCAGCTTAAAAACCATAGCGTTGACTAAACTAAAGGGTGGTTAAATTGTAAGGGCCGATGTTGAATGTGAACCACACCTAAACGACCGAATTTTATTTGACATTTCTCTATTTCAGACTTACTTAATTTGAACCATGGAGAGATACACAATCCAACAACGTGTTAAATGGTTCCAAGAAATGGCAACAGTGGATGATCAATTTTCGAAGAAAATCATCTTCAGTGATGAGGCACATTTTCACTTCAGTGGATTCGTCAATAAACAGAAATGCCGCATTTGGGCGAATGAGAATCCAAGAGTGATTGTCGAAAAACCAATGCACCCACAAAGAGTGACTGTTTGGTGCGGTTTATGGGCTGGCGGCATCATCGGGCCGTATTTTTTCCAAAATGAGGCCGCTCAGGCAGTTACTGTGAATGGTGTTCGCTATCGTGAGATTATAACGAACTTTTTATGGCCCGAATTGGAAGATATGGATGTGGACGATATGTGGTTTCAGCAGGACGGTGCCACTTGCCACACATCTAACGAAACAATGGCTCTTTTGCGCAACAAATTCAATGGCCGTGTTATCTCACGTAATGACGATGTCTATTGGCCGCCAAGATCATGTGATTTGCCACCGTTGGACTTTTTATACCCTTCACCACCAGAGTTTTGCCCTGACTTACTTCAAATTTTGCACAAGCGGTACTTTTAACGATACTATTGTATGTGTCAAATATGGTCAAAATCGATTCAGAATTAGATATAGCTCCTATATATATCTTTCGTCCGATTTGAACTTATATGGTCTCAAAATCCAGGGTTTTGCTGTGATTTGCTTCAAATTGTGGCAAATTTGGTTGAAATCGGTTCAGATTTAGATATGGCTCCCATATATATCTCCCGTCCGATTTGCACTCATATGACCAGGTGGGCCAAAGTTATACTCCCATTTACGTGAAATTTATCATAGATAGCAGAATTATTATTCTAACTATGCATGTCAAATTTTGTCAAAATTGGTTCAGATTGTATATAGCTCCCATATATACGTACACCAGAGTTGGGGAAATATGGTAGACTGTTTCATATTTTAGACCCATTTTCAATGGGATTTTCCTCCAAATGACTGGATAGTTTCCTCAGAAAATACAAATATGGCTAAAATTCTCACACTTTTCACAAAATTCTGTGATGATTTCCCCATATCTTAGCCATATCCTACACACTGCAATGCCAAAATTTCCACAGAACGGATGAGTTTTAAATAAAGCTCCAAGTCACCCGACTAGAGCAAATAATATATCACAACCCACACTTGACCACATATCTTGGCGAGATCTAACCAATCCTTGTAAAATCGTCACTGCTGAGTAGCAAAAATTGTAAATATTACTCTAATTGTCCTATATCTCGAATACATATCTATCGCCTGAAAAATCATAAATCTCTTTTGTACAATTGCATTAAAATTTCTCTCGCTTCATATTATTTGTATCTGGAAATGCAAACTTTTATATAGCTCCCAGCAAATTTTAAGTAGTTGAGATGGTAACACAAATATTTGTCTACATAGTGGTGAAGGGTATAACATAGTCGGCTCCGCCCGACTTTAGACTTTACTTACTTGTTTCTTTGGGGTTATTTGAAAGAAAAGGTGTACGTCGATAAGCCAGCAACAATTCAAGAGCTAAAGGATGGGATAATTCGGCACATTAACGGCATAGAACCTCCATTATGCCTCAGCGTCATCGAAAATTTGCACCATCGGATGAAGGTGTGCCACCGAGGTCGCGGCGCCCATTTGGCCGATATATCATAATAAAATAAAATTACAATAATTTCCTAAATAGTTTGTGTTTTATTCAAAATCAACATCGACCCTTGAAATTTTAACCACCCTTTACAAGAGTAGCTTAACCAACAGAGGAAAAGAATGTTTGTCAAATTTATTTGGGCAAAGCCCTATAGACTGCAAAATGGTTGGCTTTGCCCAAATAAATTTGACAAACATTCTTTTCTTGTGTTGGTTAAGCTACTCTTGCAGTTTAGTCAACGCTATGGTTTTTAAGCTGAGATCAAAACAACAAATAAAATTTTATTTCTATAGAAATTTTTTTGAAAATTTTATTTCTACAGAAGCTTTTGTCAAAATTTTATTTCTATAGAAAATGTTGTCCATATCTTATTTCTATAGAAAATTTTATAAAAAATTTATTTCTATAGAACATTTTGTCAAAATTTTATTCCTATAGAAAATTTTGTTAAAATTTTATTTCTATAGAAAATTTTGTCAAAACCTTATTTCTATAGAAAATTTTATAAAAATTTTATTTCTATAGAAAATCTTGTCAAAATGTTATTTCTATAGAAAATCTTGTCAAAATTTTATTTCTATAAAAAATTTTTCAAAATTTTATTTCTATAGAAAATTTTATTTCTATAGAAAATGTTGTCCATATTTTATTTCTATAGAAAATTTTATAAAAATTTTATTTCTTATATTTCATGTTAGCCTGATACCGAAACAGGCAATTGACGTCCAAATGCATTATATCTAATTATACAATTATTTTACGAGCTTTATGGAAAGATATAGATTAAGGAACATGGTCAATAGAGCCATTGAAAAGAAAACGCCAGATACAAATTTATACACGCCTGGACTGTACATGTTTCGGTTCGGGCGAATGAACCTTTCCACAGCCTTTAGTATAGATCTGGCTGGGAGAGATGACTCAATTTTGGGCCCTTTATGCTAACTCCTTATGGAGAAAACATTTGGGAAATTTCCTCTTACAAATTGAATCATCTTTTCTCCCACTGTACATCATCTTTTCATATAACTTACAAGCCCCTTAATCTAATTTTTATTTCGTTTTGTTACATAGTAATGCAACAACACGAAATTTTTATTTTTAGAAAGCTAATTTGTTAGAATTCACCTAAGTGGTGAACAGTCGAACAATGCTTATTGTTTCTACAGTCAACTACATCAACATGTGACAACTTACAGAAACTGGTTTCCAGGATACAACAACAATTCTAACGCGTACATTAGTCGTGTTTTTCCTAGTTTTACGACGGGCTCATCGTTGCTTGTTATATTTCATGTTAGCCTAATACCGAAACAGGCAATTGACGTCCAAATGCATTATATCTAATTATACAATTATTTTTCGAGCTTTATGGACAGATATAGATTAAGGAACATGGTCAATAGAGCCATTGAAAAGAAAACGCCAGATACAAATCTATACACGCCTGGACTGTACATGTTTCGGTTCGGGCGAATGAACCTTTCCACAGCCTTTAGTATAGATCTGGCTGGGAGAGATCTATACTAAAGGCTGTGGAAAGTAAATTCGCCCGAACCGAAACATGTACAGTCCAGGCGTGTATAGATTTGTATCTGGCGTTTTCTTTTCAATGGCTCTATTGTCCATGTTCCTTAATCTATATCTGTCCATAAAGCTCGAAAAATAATTGTATAATTAGATAAAATTTTATTTCTATAGAAAATTTTGTCAAAATTTTATTTCTATAGAAAATTTTGTTAAAATTTTATTTCTATAGAAAATCTTGTCAACATTTTATTTCTATAGAAAATCTTGTCAAAATTTTATTTCTATAGAAAATGTTGTCTGTTTATACAGAAAACCTACATTCTACAATCAAGTTTTAATTTCCCCCAAAACACATAGAAATTCCCAAACACCAAATATTTGTCAAACGGATTTCGATTCATTGTTATCGATACCGCCCTTTATCGAATTATGTCATTATTACGACTTCCGCAAATAGTGACTCGTGTTGTGTCTCTTTCGCTATCATCCGTCGTACTGGTAAGACTCCAACTCTATCCAACGAAATAAATTCAGAGTTATTCAAACAATCCTAATTTGTTTGTTTTCCTTATCTGGATTTTCTTTACATTTCTCTCTATGGAATAAATCTCCATACGTTCTTGCGGAGAGTAAGAGTAAATCGACATTCTTGGATGTATATTGGCTTTGAGACGACCCCCTTTACACCTCCATTTTCATCGTTTACCTCACTAAGCTCCAGTCAGAGATTAGGGTGACTTGGATTCCCATCCACAACAACATTTGGTCCAATTCGAACCAGATTCGACCGCTTACAATTTGGGAGAGCCGCTCTCGAAGATTTCCATTCCGCTGTTCCATCTACGCCTGGCGACAACAAAACAGGTTGGTTGAAATTATTTCTAAGCATTCCTAGTCAGTCGTACTTCAAGTGCTATCGAATGAGTTTGGTGTCAAATTAAATTGCGGAAGATTTTGCGAACAGAAGCATAATTTGCACGTGTACAGTGTACGTAAAGCGCATACAATTTCTAAAACCCTAGATATATTTGTTTCATTGGGAAAAAATATATCCGTCTATCAAACAATTTCCGTGAAATCATCAGTGGGATGTACCTTGGATGTAATTGTGAAGAATTCCCGACATATACATAATTAATTCCTTGCGCACGGGAACCCGTCAAATTGGTTTACAAAGGCAATTTAAATTGGTGAGTCTTTTGAGATGAGAATCGTGATTACTTTGAATATGGTAAAAATTACCCTTGCCTAGTGGTATCATGCATCGTGTATGGTAAAGTCTTCAGCTGAACGAAATATTCCATTCTGTAGTTTACAGTGTAATGCTATGTGACAGAAGCCTCTGTTTTAAATGTTTAACAGTGAGCTCTGTGATGCTATGTTATGATAATTGCATACCTTTAATTTCAGCCCGTTCCTACTAACATTATGTTTCTCCTATGCTAGTTTCATTTCCATAGTAAAATAACTCTTTCCCCTTTACGATACTCGCCGCCCTTGCCTGCAGTCCCAATTAATCCAATTGTTTACACATTTCTCACCAATACCACTAACTCCTAGTTTGGTGAGGCTCAGTTATTTTTTATTCTCCCAGGTGATTTGTCACTCAAGAGTAGGCCTATATTGTAATTCGCCTTCATCATCCCAGTGTTGAAACTTGTAATGCCACTGTACAATTCTGGGTACAAATAATTTTTATAATATAGGACAATTTTCCATATTCCTATTTACTTTTATTATATTTTATTTACCAATTTAATGTCATATATTCTGTTCTCCCCATCCGATAGACGGGGCCCAGATTCGAGAATTAGTTTCTTGTTATAGTTTTTATTCCAACTAAAGTGCAGTTTTTTTTCCTCTGACAGCTCCTCATTTCTATTAAGGCCGGCATTAAGGTTTGTTACTTTGTTGATCACAGTAACATCATTTAAGATTACTGCTGGAAAGATTAGTACATTTGGGAGGTGTTGTAGTACCCCCATTTTAAGTTCCATCACTGATTATTCTCAATTGAAACGCTGTGATCTAGTCTCTTTTTCTCTGGAGTGATCTTCACCCACACATGTACACTCGCAGCGACCGCTCTGCCCGCATACTGTTTTGAAACTAGGTCAATGAACTTTAGTAGAAATTTTTGAAGAACAGCTGATTTGTGACGTCACTGTCTGTAAGTCGAAGTGAAAGTTGAGATTTTGTATCTTTCACATAGGTTCTTTTTATACTTTTGCACAGTGGGGTACAATAGTAACATAATTTCTGTATTTATAGAAATACAAATTTTCGAATGTACTTTAGAAATTTTCCGATTTGCTGATTCCTTCGATAATTATATTGAAATTATATCCAAATAATTTTGTACAGCTGGCAGATTTTCTCTGCCCTTGCTGAATACAATTTTTCCATTACGATCTTTTTGATATTCAAGGGGCCATTTCAATTTTTTGTGATATATTCAGTTTTTCGCTATTTTAATACGTTTTATTTGGCTATTTATTGGATATTGGTATTTTCATATTTTCTATGATTCCCCTGTACTGAGGTTCTCGACTATCTGTAATTATTTCGTTATGTCTTTGGATAACTTCATTCGCCTAACCAATAGGTTGGTTGACTTTGAGGCCAATCTTACGGACAAGAAGAAACCCATAACTTCAAAATTTGTGGTTGATACGAACAAGGAGGAAGTAAGGGATATTTGGGGACGTCTAAGAGCTGCCTATGAGGAATGTCTCTTAGACATAGAACAGGATGATCCTGAGGGAGAAGGTGACAAAGAGGATGACGATAAGGCGACGGTAATAGCGACGGTTAAATCGAAATTTAATAGTTCTTTCGCGACATATTGCCGCTGTAATCAGCATCTGGGCGAGGTACTCCAGGATTTATCCCCGCAAGTCCAAGTTTCTAACCCAAATCCTCCTAATGGTTTTAAGCTCCCGGCTTGTGAAATTCCACTTTTCAATGGTGATTTTCGTGCATGGCCCACCTTCAGGGACATTTTTTCAGCCATATGTATTAATAATTCTCGCCTTAGTTCCGTAGAGAAGTTATTTCATTTAAGTCAGAGGACAAAGGGTGAAGCCCATGATATCGTGGGTAGATTTGCTCTTACAGGCGAAAACTTTTCCTTAGCTTGGAAGAGCCTCTGTTCGAGATACGAGAACAAAAGGGTGTTAATTAATCATCAATTAAAGTCCCTATTCAACCTTTCGACTATTCATACTGAATCAGGTCAATCCCTGAAAACGCTACAAAGGGATATGAACGCTTGCATCGCAATGCTAAAGCTTTATGAAATCGACGTGGAAAGTTGGGACCCCATTTTCATTTTTATTTGCTGCAACTGTTTGCCAAACATTACCCTCACATTATGGGAACAGACACTAGAAGACAAATCAGTGATTCCCAAATGGTCTGCTTTGGACAATTTTCTGACGAATCGCCACCGAACTTTAGAGTCTGTTTCGGAGATTCGGAGTAGTGATCCGTCATTTTCAGTCTCAAAATCCAACACTTCAGAGAAATCCAATACTAAATCCAAATTAAAGCATGTGAAAACGTTCCAGAACAAAGTATCAGAGCCTAAATGTCGGTTATGCACAAATGAAGCTCATGTTCTCCGAAAATGTCCAAAATTTGAACAGATGAGCTGCAATCAAAGATTGTCGGAAGTCAAAAAGGCCAATTTATGTCTCAATTGTTTTTCAAGGTTGCATTCGTCAAAAAATTGCACAAGTAAATTTTCATGTTTCAAGTGCAACAAGCGACACAACACTTTGCTTCATCGGGAGAATGTCCAAGATCCCCAATCTCTGGTCCCGAACTTGACTGCCATTTCGAAGCCCGTTTCAGCCCCTGCATCTTTTCCTTCAACTTCTATACAGTCCACGAAATCGGGAGATGGGGTTATACAGTCTTGTTTTGCTGCCCATTCCAAGGGTGTTCTATTGGGGACAGCCATGGTGAAACTATGTAATAGTGGTTTAACGTATGTTGCACGGGCGTTGGTGGATTCTGGGTCCGAGGGGACATTCATATCCGAAAAACTATTTAACAATCTCAGACCCCCATATAGGCGGACAAGCGCCAACATTTCGGGCTTAAATAATTCCATTTCTGCTTCGGCTCAAAAGGAGTGTTCATTCCTTTTGGCTTCGAATATTGACGATCATTTCCAAATTTCCGTTTCGGCCCTTGTAGTCCCACATTTATCTGGGGAGCTTCCATTTCGCCCTATCGATTCGAAATGTTTATCCGAAATTCCCAATATTCCATTGGCAGATCCTCGTTTCTATGAGGGATCAAAAATCGACCTACTTATAGGGGCAGACTTGTTCCCTCACATTATGAAATCGGGTATTCAGCGACAAGTCTGTGGATCCTTACTGGCGCAGGAAACTGTGTTCGGTTGGATCCTTACGGGCCCAATTGGCATCGACGAAAAACCCAGTGCACCACAAATTGTGTCTTACTTTTGTGAGGTGTCCCTTGATACGAGCATTTCTCGCTTTTGGGAGGTGGAGGACCTTCCCAGGAAGACGTTTATGTCACCATCCGATAAATTTTGCGAAGACTTATACTGCTCCACTACAACTAGGAATGAATATGGTAGATATGTAGTGTCACTTCCATTTAAGGAGGAATTTCTTCGGAATATGGATATTGGTCAGTCCAGAAGTGGTGCCTTGGCCCAGTTTCTAAGAAACGAATCTCGTCTGCTTAGAACTCCTCATTTTAAGACACAGTATGATGATGTTCTAGCTGAGTATGAATCCTTGAATCATATGTCCAAAGTTTCACCCCCAATTGGTCCAGGGGTTCCCAAACATTATTATTTACCACATCATGCTGTCGTGAAACCCGACAGTACAACCACAAGGGTTAGGGTGGTATTTAATGCGTCCTCTCGGACAACTAATGGGCTAAGCCTGAATGATGTTTTGCATCCAGGTCCTGTACTTCAACAAGATCTTGTTGTTCTTGTCCTAAGGTGGAGATTCTTCCGTTATGTCTTCAATGGAGACATAACTAAAATGTACAGACAAATCCTGGTAAATCCTGAGCATAGGACCTTCCAACGTGTCCTCTTTCGTATGAATCCCAATGAACCAGTTCAAGATTACCAACTTGACACTGTTACTTTCGGAGTAAATTGTGCTCCTTTCCTCGCTATCCGGACACTTTTACAATTGGCCGATGATATCCGAGAAACTTTTCCTTTAGCATCTAACATACTTCGAAATGCGATGTATGTGGATGATGCTCTCGTTGGAGCACATTCCATTCCTGAGGCTATAGAATCTAAAAAACAGCTGGTTAGCGCCTTGAATTCTGCCGGCTTTTCAATGAGAAAATGGACATCAAATTCTAAACAAATTCTCTCTGATGTCCCTGAAGATCAGTTGCTTTTCAAGGATTTTTTAGAATTTGATGATCGAAGTTCTACCAAGACACTGGGAATCCGCTGGAATGCGACATCCGATTCCTTTTTCTTTAAAACTACTCATTTCTCAGAGGATTGTCGATATACGAAAAGGGAAGTTTTGTCCCAAATTGCAAAACTATTTGATCCCGTTGGATGGCTAGCGCCCTGTGTAGTTATTGCCAAGATAATTATGCAGAGAATTTGGACTGAAGGTACCGAATGGGACGATCAGATTTCATCGCAATCGTTAGCCGATTGGAAATATTTTCAATCCTGTTATCCGTCTATAGATTCCATTAAAGTTCCGAGGTGGTTCAATTATACACCAAAATGTGATGTCCAATTTCACGGGTTTTCCGATGCGTCGGAAAAGGCGTATGCAGCTGCACTTTACGTCCGGATAAGGGAGGAAGAGTCCGTTTCAGTACACCTGGTCTCCTGCAAAACGAAAGTAGCACCGCTTAAGACATTGTCCATACCGCGACTAGAGCTGTGTGGGGCAACTTTGAGGCAAAATTTCAACCAAGTACTTATCCACGTTCTATGCAGGACTCTAGCATGACCAAATCCACAGCTAGATCCTCTTCCAATTCAACCACAAAATCAACTGCGCCTACTCTATCAGCTATTTTGAAACAAAATATTACAACCCTACTTCCTACCGTTGTAGTCGAAATAAAAGGCAACACCAAGGTCCGATGCCTTTTAGACTCTGGGTCTAAACATAGCTGCATTTCGTCCAAACTAGTAAGGCGCTTGCGACTCACTACTTATACCTTAAATGAAGAGACTATCTGTCCCATAACTTTAACGTCAGTTTACGACTCCAAAATCAAAATTGAATCAACATTGAGAGTAAACAACCGCATGTCTATCCATACACCATCAGAATCCTTACCAAAGGACTATGCGACAAGATTCGACAATATGCTACTAGCTGATGCTGGTTTCTTCAAATCGGACTCTGTGGATATAATCTTGGGTGCCGATATATACTCTCGAGTAATAAAGGAGGGCATATTGAGCCAATTTGGGCTGCCCTCGGCCCAAAATACCATCTTTGGCTGGACAATTTATGGAAATTGTCCGGTTTAGTAGCATATCATTATCCTCCGAATAATTAACTCCCATTTATGAAGAACATACATATACTTACATTTTACTGCTATAACTGAATTATGAATATCAATTTGATAGCACGAACTAGGATACTTAGAAAGATTTGAACCACACCAACTAACATTAAATTTATTACATAAGTAACTCTATTCTTATCAATACAGAAATATGAATTATTTCCTTAATTTGAAATTTTATTCCTGAATTCTCTAAAAAAAAAAAAAATTGTATTCATGTTTATATACTTTTGATTTTGATTTATATATTTTTTTTCATTAACTTTAAGCTGGAACCGGAAGTAATAGTAATGACATAAATGTGCGCGTTCATTGCAGTAATACTGCAAGGGGGCCGGAAATGTTTATACAGAAAACCTACATTCTACAATCAAGTTTTAATTTCCCCCAAAACACATAGAAATTCCCAAACACCAAATATTTGTCAAACGGATTTCGATTCATTGTTATCGATACCGCCCTTTATCGAATTATGTCATTATTACGACTTCCGCAAATAGTGACTCGTGTTCTGTCTCTTTCGCTATCATCCGTCGTACTGGTAAGACTCCAACTCTATCCAACGAAATAAATTCAGAGTTATTCAAACAATCCTAATTTGTTTGTTTTCCTTATCTGGATTTTCTTTACATTTCTCTCTATGGAATAAATCTCCATACGTTCTTGCGGAGAGTAAGAGTAAATCGACATTCTTGGATGTATATTGGCTTTGAGACGACCCCCTTTACACCTCCATTTTCATCGTTTACCTCACTAAGCTCCAGTCAGAGATTAGGGTGACTTGGATTCCCATCCACAACAACATTGTCCATATTTTATTTCTATAGAAAATTTTGTCAAAATTTTATTTCTATAGAAAATTTTGTTAAAATTTTATTTCTATAGAAAATTTTGTCAAAATTTTATTTCTATAGAAAATCTTGTCAAAATGTTATTTCTATAATTTATATACCCACCACCATAGAATGGTGACGGGGTATAATAAGTTTGTCATTCCGTTTGTATATATTCTTGATCAGGGAGAAATTCTAAGACGATATAAGCATGTCCGTCTGTCCGTCTGTCTGTCTGGCTGTCTGTTGTAATCACGCTACAGCATCCAATAATGGAGCTATCGTCCTGAAATTTGGCACAGAATCGTCTTTTGTCTGCGCGCAGGTCAAGTTCGAAGATGGGCTATATCGGGCCATATTTTGGTATAGCCCCCATATAAACCGACCTCCCGATTTGGGGTCTTTCGCTTATAGAAACCCTAGTTTTCATCCAATTTGCGCGAAATTGAAAATCTAGAGGTATTTTGGGACCTTGAAGAGGTGTGCCAAAAATGGTGAGTGTCGGTCCATGGTTTGGTATAGCCCCCATATAAACCGACCTCCCGATTTGGGGTCTTTCGCTTATAGAAACCGTAGTTTTCATCCAATTTGCGCGAAATTGAAAATCTAGAGATATTTTGGGACCTTGAAGAGGTGTGCCAAAAATGGTGAGTGTCGGTTCATGTTTTGGTATAGCCCCCATATAAACCGACCTCCCGATTTTACTTCTTGGGCTTATAGAAACCGTAGTTTTTATCCAATTTGCCTGAAATTGGAAATCTAGAGGTATTTTTGGGCCATAAAGAGGTGTGCCGAAAACGGTTAGTATCGGTCGGTATTTTAGTATAGCCCCCATAAGAACGATTTCCCGATTTAACTCCTTAGGTTTCTAGAAACCGTAGTTTTTATCCGATTTGCCTGAAATTGTAAATATTCTCGTATTTAAGGCTCACAAAAACGTGTATCGGATTAAGTTTTTATCGGTCCATTTGGTAATGCCTCCATATAGACCAATTTCACTTCTTGTGAGTATAGAAGGCGCACTGATCATGAAAATTGCTTGAAACTCAATGTAAAATTTCCAGATTTTATTTTTCGGGTGAAAATCTACAGATTTAAAATTTCAAATCAAGACGTTATTTTATAATTTTCTTGCACACTTACAAGAGATGTTAATGATTCCTCTAAAACTCAAACAAAAATGGTTCTTATAAATCCAGAATCTGATATAGTCCTCATAGGTGAAATCTTTAAATGTATCTTCGGGAAGTGTCCTCAAGCCCTCCTGAAATTTCAAAGGAAATCCTAATATTTGGTTCATGGTGGTGGGTATTTAAGATTCGGCCCGGCCGAACTTACTGCTGTATATACTTGTTTTTTTTTTTTTTAATTTTTATTTCTATAGAAAATTTTGTCCATATTTTATTTCTATAGAAAATTTTGTCAAAATGTCATTTCTATAGAAAATTTTGTTAAAATTTTATTTCTATAGAAAATCTTGTGAAAATGTTATTTCTATAGTAATATTTGATAAAATTTTTATTATTTTATTTTTATAGAAAATCTTATCAAAATTTTATTTCTATGTTATTTAATTTAATTTTAATAGGAAATTTTGTCAAAACTTTATTTCGATAGGAATTTTTGTCAAAATTTTAAAAACTAAATATCACAAAACTTTCCTATTATCTAAATCACAGTTGAATATTGATATTTTTAGTAAAATGCATAGGATAGGATTGTATAGCATTTTTTTGCAATGCGATCCACGATGAAGGGTACATAAGATTTGGCCTTGTCACATTTATCGACGGATTTAGAATTTCTCTGTTTAACTATGGTATTTCTTGCATACTAGAGGTGTGCACGTGACACGAAATTGTCGTGACTCACGAACATTTTCGTGATTCGTGCGTGAGTCGTGAGTCACGCTCATGACAACAGCGTGAGTGTGCGTGAGCGTGATTAACAAACCAAAATGTCGTGCGTGAGCGTGAGTCACGAAAATAATATCTTCGTGAGTGTGCGTGAGTAAAGAATTACACTCACGAAAATATTCCTGCTCTCCAACATAAAACGCTTAAGAGTTAAATTCAATTAAAATTTTAGTGACACCTGGGATGTTAAGAGTTTAATAGCAATCTCGATTTTAATAATGCTCATGTTTTCAGACACTTCGGTAAGGTAAATTAATCATAAAATTATTCGTGAGTCACGATATTTTTCGTGAGTCACGATATTTTTCGTGAGTCACGGTATTTTTCATGAGTCACGACGTTTTCGTGCGTGAGTGTGCGTGAGTACAAATTTTCTTTTCGTGAGTGTGCGTGAGCGTGAGTCCTACAAAAAAATATCGTGCGTGAGTGTGCGTGAGTATGATTTTTCAGTCGTGAGTGTGCGTGAGTAAACTATTACTCACGTGCACACCTCTATTGCATACCTATCACTTTTCCAATTTTTCCCGCATTGCCAATATTGCCAATCCAATCGTACATGACACCAATTTTTTTTTTCTCACTATTATCCTTTTTGCGTACAAAAGCCATTGCATGAGCTCACGCAAATCCTTTTCTCCAACATTGCTGTGCAACTGTCCGAAATGTTCGTGCAACTGAGTAATGGAAACACTTGCTCCAAATATAGCAAACATATTCACCATTAACAATCAATTTAATATCATTTTTTACTTGTTTTCTGATATCTTGCATTGAAGTTCATGCATATCATCCCATTGATATGATGTGATAGAGGTAGGATTCCATTTTTATTATTTTTTTTTTTAGATATTCCATGTACATTTAGGATAAGGAATAAATTTTTTTGTTGTTGCAACAGCATGGGAAATTGTGAAAACTTTAAATTCAAATAAAACTTCAATTTCAATTACCGGTTGGGTAAATGTTTGTTAGATATTCTATTAGGAAGTCCAAACCCGACACTGGTTAATGATTTAACCGGATTTCGTAAAAAAACACAACCGGATAGTAAAACAAATACTATCTTGGGTTAATTCGGGTTTGAAGCATCGATTAACCGCATTTCTTTGTTTCAATGAAATTTCTATTTATTTTACCATAATTTACTCTGAATTTCGAACATTGCACGCGGAGAAGGAATATGATCACCCCAAATATGTTTAAAGAGCCCATTGTTAATTTTTCACGAAGACCATGTAACATGTTTGCCTCATAACTAAAGCAGATAGGTTCATTCCCATAGATGTCGATTTTTACTCCCATTATTCGAATGAGCATGCAAAACAAAATCGGTAAATTTCACTTCTACATGGAACATGTTGGTGACATATATCATATGTCGATATGTTAGAAGATATTATGTTTGGGACATTACATTTTCCCAAAATAGAATGTCTTTGGATGCAGCGTTGCCGCTGACTTTTTTCAAACGAAGCCAAATTCACAAAAAAAGAGCCACATCAAAAAAATTTTTCAATTACAAAATTAATTGACCCAATTTTTTTTATACCCTCCTCCATAGGATGGGGGGTATACTAACTTTGTCATTCCGTTTGTAATACATTGAAATATTGCTCTAAGACCCCATAAAGTAGTCGATCTGAGCATGTCCGTCCGTCTGGTGAAATTACGCTAACTTCCGAACGAAACAAGCTATCGACTTGAAACTTGGCACAAGTAGTTGTTATTGATGTAGGTCGGATGGTATTGCAAATGGGCCATATCGGTCCACTTTTACGTATAGCCCCCATATAAACGGACCCCCCAAATTTGGCTTGCGAATCCTCTAAGAGAAGCAAATTTCATCCGATCCGGCTGAAATTTGGTACATGGTGTTAGTATATGGTCTCTAACAACCATGCAAAAATTGGTCCCCATCGGTCCATAATTATATATAGCTCCCATATATATATAAACCGATCCCCAGATTTGGCTGGCGGAGATTTTAAGAGAAGCAAATTTCATCCGATCCGGCTGAGGGCCATATATAACTATAGACCGATATGGACCTAGTTAGGCATGGTTGTTAACGGCCATATACTAGCACAATGTACCAAATATCAACTGGCTCGGATGAAATTTGCTCCTCCAAGAGGCTCCAAAACCAAATCTCGGGATCGGTTCATATGGGGGCTATATATAATTATGGACTGATATGGACCAATTCCTGCATGATTGTTGGATACCATATACTAACATCACGTACCAAATTTCAACCGAATCGGATGAATTTTGGTCTTCCAAGAGGCTCCGGAGGTCAAATCTGGTGATCGGTTTGTATGGGGGCTATATATAATTATGGACCGATGTGGACCAATTTTTGCATGGCCATTAGAGACCATATACTAACATCATGGACCAAATTTCAGCCGGATCGGATGAAATTTGCTTCTCTTAAAGGCTCCGCAAGCCAAATCGGGGGATCGGTTTATATGGGGGCAATATATAATTATGGACCGATGTGGACCAATTTTTGCATGGTTGTTAGAGACCATATACTAACACCATGTACCAAATTTCAGCCGGATCGGATGAAATTTGCTTCGCTTAGAGGGTCTGCAAGCCAAATTTGGGGGTCCGTTTATATGGGGGCTATACGTAAAAGTGGACCGATATGGCCCATTTGCAATACCATTCGACCTACATCAATAACAACTACACCCTCATAAAAAATCGCTTCTGTAACATATACTCCCAAACATATTTTGCTTCAAGCATATACATTTTTGGGTATTGCCTAAACATTTATATGTTTGATCTCTTCCAATATATAATATGTTTGAAAGCATATTGGTCTAAACAATATATGTTTGGGTAGTCTAAGTTCCAAACATTTTGTATTTTTGCATCCAAATTCAATAATGTTGTCTTCCAAAAAACAATATGTTATTTTGAGAACATATAATATGTTTGGAAGCATTTTGCACCCAAAAATATTATATGCTTAAAAAATTCTCCCAAACAATATTGAGCTCAAAATTTTATTTATTAATTTATATATTTACAATCATAATGAATTATGAAAATAAACAGGTAATATAGGTGCTAACAACATAGGTTTTCGACCTGAATGCTCAAAATTTTGTTTCTGCCTAATTGTATATTCCCCCACATCTTTCTCACTTCCACGACATTTTTTAGTTCTTAGCACCTTTTTCTGTAATACAAACATTATAGAAGAAATTATTCAATTTTTTTTTATTTTAATTTTACCTTTTGCCGGACGGGGATTCGAACAGCGGACCACACAGTTTGTAAGGATCAAAGAAGTAGCTGATCAATTGCCCAAGGAAAAATAAAATGTTAATTTTGTAATAACAAGCAACAACCACCAACTCAATTCAATATCGCTCCCTGTTAAATAGCGCTCCAAGCTACTAAACACATATATGTTTATAGACTATTTCTAAATTAATATATGTTTGCATCCAAGCATATTATATTTACAAACATTTTATGTCCCAAACATAATATGTTCTAACATATTAACATATATGTCCCAAACATGTTATGCTAGTTTATGAACATTATATGCTTGCACTCAAAAATATTGTGTTTAAAAATGTGTGTTCCAAACATATAATGTTTATAGCCAACCATATGAAAAACAGTCTTTTTCATCCGTGTACTTGTGTCAAGTTTCAAGTCGATAGCTTGTTTCGTTCGAAAGTTAGCGTGATTTCAACAGACGGACGGACGGACATGCTCAGATTGACTCAGAATTTCACCACGACCCAGAATATAAATATATACTTTATGAGGTCTTAGAGCAATATTTCGATGTGTTACAAACGGAATGACAAAGTTAATATACCCCCATCCTGTGGTGGAGGATAGGTTAGGTTAGGTTAAAGTGGCAGCCCGATTAAGATTCAGGCTCACTTAGACTATTCAGTCCATTGTGATACCACATTAACTAAAAGTACCTATTACATATGGGCACTTCTAGTTTTAACCGCTGAACCTTCTTGATTATTTTTCTTTGTTGAACCAACCAGATTGTTCCAAAAATATTAGCAGACTGCTTAAGTTAACGTTTTCCAGATCCGCCAGTAATCTGAAGCTATATGCTCCTAAAAGTTGCTTGCGCTTTACACAAAATGCAGGACACTCACACAAGAGGTGTTTAATTGATTCTTTTTCCTCCGCATCATGACAGCTCATACAATAGTCAGTTTGTTTCCCTCCACTTTCCTGGGATATATGATAAGTTGATACATCCTTTATATATCACCGACAACCAGGGGATAATTTTGTCAGTTACAGCTTGTAACTCCGCCGGAGTAATTCCATCAGGTCCAGGGGATTTGAATGGTCCAAAGCTATTTAGCGCCCATCTTATTCTAGTTTCCGATACAATTTCCTCGACAGGAAACGACCGCTGAGCAACTGTGGCACCGCCAGTACATGGTTCAACCGTCTGATTTCCAGGAAAATGTGTGTCCAATAGTACCTCCAGCGTCTCCTCACTGGACGTTGTCCAATTGCCCTCCGATGTTTTAATGAAACCTGGAGCGGAGTTGGTGGATGCTAGAACCTTCCGTAGTCTGGAAGCCTCGGACGTATTCTCAATACTGCTGCAGTAAGCATTCCAAGAGTTATGCTGAGCCTTTCTCAGTTCTCGCTTGTATCCTCTCAGATTCTTCTTGTAAGCGTCCCAGTCCTCAGGGGCTCTGGTGGACTTTGCCTTTTTAAAGAGCTTCCTGCAGGATTTCCTCATATTACTTAATTCCGTAGACCACCATGGTGGTCGATGTTTCCCCCTTGGCTTTCCTCTAGGGCATGCAGCTTTCAGTGAGATGTTGAAGGCCTTAGTAATCCGCTCCACTGCGTGTTCGATATCTTGCACATTTCTCATATTTGTCTCTGTTATTTCCGGTATCATCATATTGAACGATTCCCTATACCTATTCCAGTCAGCTTTCCTAACATTTGGCGGAAATATGATCTTGGTGATATGAACATCAAATTTGAAACTGATGTAGCGATGATCTGAGAAGCTGTGTTCACTTAAAACCTGCCACTCAGATATCATTTCATTCAGTTCTTGCGAGGCCAAGGTGATGTCCAAAACCTCTTGCCTGGTTTTAGTGACAAAGGTTGGGACATCTCCCTTGTTGCAAACTACCAGATTAGTACGCAAAACAAACTCTATTAGCGACTCTCCCCTTGCATTAGTATCACTACTTCCCCAAATACTATGATGTGCATTCGCATCGCATCCCATAATGAGTTTCGTCTTTGTTTTCAGTGACTCCTCCACTAAGGTCTTAACGGCATATGGAGGCATCTCCCTGTCATGTCCCATGTAGACCGAATGTACCCAATATTTGCATTTGGCTATTTCTAAACTTGCAACGACAGTGTCTGTATTGCACATTGAAGGAAGCAGAAACAAGTTCAGCTCGTTTTTAGCAATTATACAGGCTCGATTTACATCATTACCAGTATACTGCAATAGTTTGAACCCCGGAGTACTTAATTCACATATTTTGTTTTTATAAACATATGGTTCTTGAATAAGAACTATATCTATGTCCCCTTTCATCAGGAGAACTTTTAAGGCAGCACATGCAGCCTTACAATGATGAAGATTTATCTGGAGCATCCGTAGGACCATCGAGATTTTCAACAACCGTCACATCAGCCGCTTCAATCGAGTCATCAAGAATGTCCTCTTCAGAGATATCGGTGACTCTCGCAATAACCATAGGTTCAACTTTGGTGAGTTCTGAGGCAGTAGAAGCCTCCTCACGCATACGGTATCTATCCATGTCTTCAAATGTCTTGGTATCCCCCTCGACTTCGCAAGAGGATCCGCTTACTTCTGATTCAGACAGAGGCTTGTCCATTTCTGAATCCTTTAGCTGATCGTTTTTATACACCTTCATTTGGATATAATGAAAGCCATAACATACACGGCCCTGGGACTTTGCTAGATGTGGCAAAGACTGAGTGTTCAATATAAACACTGCATGCCGTCTTGGCCCATCCACTTCATCCAAACGGCCAAGCTTCCAATCAGCTGTTGGAAGATCTGGATTGCATTGTTTCAGTCTATTTAAAATAGATTCAGGGTCAGGAGGGTTTGCAGGTATCCACGCATGTGCTCTTGGTCTAGCCGGTATGTCTTTCTTCTCGACTAACTCTAGAGCAGCTCCTTCCCAAACTTCACCAATTAGTATCAGAGCAGCTTTAAAACATTCTATAGACCTCTGGTCCTCAAATGCGACTAGCTTAAATCGTCCTTGATACCAACCAGCCTCTTGGTGTCGAGGATCTGGGCCGGGAAACTTTTCCAGCACCTGTGAGTAGACGCCAGACAAAGCATTCTCAATTTCCCCCCATTTTTGCTTTGGAACCATACCGTCCAATGCTCCTTTATTTATGATAGCCATCACAAGGCTGTCTTTAGCAACTGAGGCAAACGATCGTTGATCCCTTTTGGAGGATGGCAGCTCATCCGGTGATCATTCCCTTTTTCCAGCCTCAAGAATTCCTTGAGCCCATTTTAAGGAATCGCTTTGTTTAGCCGACAACGTGCTTGGGTCGACTGATCCTAATTTCTTTAGGATAAACAAAGCATTTCTGCGTTCTTTGAATCTCTTTCGTGAGGGATTACCTCCTTTTGATGCCGTTACCTTGGAAAAGGTCCGACTTGTCAAATTGTCGCCACCTGTCGACGTCTACAGGTCGACTAATTGGGCCTAACTCTTGGTCATTGCCCAAATTTATAACTCCAGTCGATACCCGTCCACTGGGCCCTGAAGTTAGCAACCCAGTGGATGTCTTTGAATTTCTCTGCATGGTGGCCTAATATCCCACCACACTTGAAATTCGTAGTAGGTACTTATTACGATGATTTTATCCGCTATTAAAAAACACGTCCGTTCCGTTCGACGGTTGAAATATTTTTTTTTCACAAAGTTTGTATTCCTAACAATGAATTATTAAAGAAAAGTAATTTAGCGGCTAAACTCGAACTTAATACCCACCTTTAGCAGCTAAAATTTTCACGAAAAACTTCTTTTGCTTTAGTTCAATATGTGTACGGTCATTGTACTTTATACTCACGTTTAGTTCATAAAATTTTTGAGACATACATAAAAAAAGTAATATTTAATTAAGCTGTGGAAAATTTCGATAAAAATAATAAAATTTAACTACAAGCAAATAAATTGTTTCCAATAAAAATAAGTTAAATTTAGCTTTTGTTTAACTACGTAATTTTTTGTCTGTATATGGACTAACTCACAATTTAAAAAACGATGTTAAGAAGTTTTAAGATAACACAACCCAAGTAATTCGATTGTGGATGACAGTCTTTCGTAGAAGTTTATACGCAATCCATGGTGGAGGGTACATAAGATTGGGCCTGGCCGAACTTACGGCCGTATATACTTGTTTTAATTTACATCCAAAACACTGAATTCGAATCACACCTTAAGAAGTGATGCAAATTCAGTGTAACGGCTGTTGAAATTGTGAACATCCGTCCTATGACAAGCCCATGTTAAATTCATCGCTTCTGCGTCAAATTTGCACCACTTCCGGATCCAAACGAACATTTTCATTACTTTTTTTGGCGACGCTTTTTTTGTTGGGATATTCCTTTATTGAAAGAGAGTGTGCGCGAGAATGCATAAACTTAAATTAATGTGGGTGTGGAACAGTTCCTAAAGGGTCTTTTACAAACTAATTAAGGAACGCACACACACACACACAATCATGCATACCCTCATTTCCATATAAACTTAAACTCAACTCTTCGTACGTTAATACCGTGAATGAAATGAGCCATTAAGGTAATTTTTGAAGGATCTACAATACAACATACTCGCATAAGTTGCACAAGCCCCCGGGCAGGGAATAAAGCAATGTGGAATTGTTTTTTAGTGAAATTAATGTTAATCTGAAAACCTACATACTCGTATCACATTGGGGTAAATGAATGGCAATAAAAAAGATTCGATTGTGTTGTCAATGAACTGAAACCAGTTTAATTAACATTAAAAATGTATTAAGTGAAAAGAAATTTAATTAAAATTAAAAATTTATAAACGGAAATTAATTGAAGATGGCAAATTATAAAATTATCTAATGAGTGTATAATGTGTAGACAGTGAGTTTTTGTTTTAAATAAATGTAAGATTCAAATGAAGTTATTTGTTATGATTAATTTATGGCAAAGAACATTAAATTGTTAGGTATACTACACTAAAAAAACAGTGAAGCACACGGACGAAAAAGACTGTTTTTCATATGTTTGGGTGTAAAATGTATATGTTTGGATCTCCAATTTTTTAACACAATATTTTTAAGTGCAAACACATAATGTTCATAAACTAGCATAAAATGTTTGGGACACAAACTGTTTGTAAATATAATATGCTTGGATGCAAACATATATTAATTTAGAAATAGCCTATAAACACATATTTTTTTTTTAATGAGAGACCTAGAGAGTATGCTACAAGTAAAATAATGGAAGTAACCAATTACCGCCTTAAAACTATATCCAAACAAAGAAAATTTCACCAAAAAATTTTTATACCCTGCTCCACACTGTGGAACAGGGTATTATAAGTTAGGGCACATGTTTGAAACACCCAGAAGGAGACGAGATAGACACATGGTGTCTTTGGCAAAAATGCTCAGGGTGGGCTATTGAGTCGATATAGCGCCCGTCTGTCCGTGAACACATTTTTGTAATCAAAGTCTAGGTCGCAGTTTTAGTCCAATCGACTTCAAATTTGGCACAAGTATGTGTTTTGGCTCAAAATAGATCCCTATTGATTTTGGAAGAAATCGGTTCAGATTTAGATATAGCTCCCATATATATATTTCGCTCGATATGGACTTATATGGCCCCAGAAGCCAGAGTTTTATCCTAATTTGCTTAAAATTTTGCACAAGAAGAACAATTAGTACTATAGTCAAATGTGCCAAATTTTATTGAAATCGGTTCAGATTTAGATATAGCTCCCATATATATCTTTCGCCCGATATGGACTAATACGGTCCCAGAAGCCAGAGTTTTACCCCAATTTGGTTGAAATTTTGCACATGGAGTAGAATTAGCATTGTAGCTATGCGTGCCAAATTTGGTTGAAATCGGTTCAGATTTAGATATAGCTCCCATATATAGCTTTCGCCCGATTTACACTCATATGACCACAGAGGCCAATTTTTTGCTCCGATTTAGTTGAAATTTTGCACAGGGAGTAGAATTAGCATTGTAGCTATGCGTGCCAAATTTGGTTGAAATCAGTTCAGATTTAGATATAGCTCCCATATATATGTTTTTCTGATTTCCACAAAAAATGGCCAAAATACCAACATTTTCCTTGTAAAATCGCCACTGCTCAGTCGAAATGTTGTAAAAATGACTCTAATTTTCCTAAACTTCTAATACATATATATCGAGCGATAAAACACAAATAAACTTTTGCGAAGTTTCCTTAAAATTGCATGTTTCCCATATTTATACCCTTGTAAAATCGCCACTGCTTAGTCGAAATGTTGTAAAAATGACTCTAATTTTCCTAAACTTCTAATACATATATATCGAGCGATAAATCACAAATAAACTTTTGCGAAGTTTCCTTTAAATTGCATGTTTCCCATATTTATACCCTTCACCACTACTGTGGTACAGGGTATAATAAGTTTGTGCATTTGTATGTAACGCCAAGAAGGAAAAGTCTGAGACCCATCGTTTAGTATACCGAACGACTTAGAATTAAATTCTGCGTCGATTTAGCGATGTCCGTCTGTCTGTCTGGCTGTCTGTCCGTCCGTCTGTCTGTTCATGTATTTTTGTGCGCAAAGTACAGGTCGCAGTTTAAGTCCCATTGTCATCAAATTTGGCGTAGGGTCGTTTTTTGGGACAAAGACAATCGCTATTGATCTTGGAAAAAATCGGTTCTGATTTAGATATAGCTGTCATATATATTTATCCCCGATCTGGTCATAATTGGCGTGTTTATCAACCGATTTTCTTCAAATGCCGAACATCCGCATTTTGTATGAGTCTCGAAAAACTTGCAAAATATCAGCCAAATCGGTTCAGATTTAGATATAGCTCCCATATATATCTCTCGTCCGATTTAGACTCATATGACCACAGAGGCAAAAGTTTACTACCGATTTACGTGACATTTTGCATAAAGAGTAGAATTGACATTCTACCAATGCTTCGTAAATTTGATTGAAATCGGTTCAGATTTAGATATAGCTCCCATATATATCTTTCGTCCGATTTGCACTTATATGGCCTCAAAAGCCAGAGTTTTGCCGTGATTTAGTTCAAATTTTGCACAAGGAGTACGTTTAATAGTATCGGTAAGTGTGCTAAATTTGGTTGAAATCGGTTTAGGTTTAGATATAGCTCTCATATATATCTTTCGCCCGATTTATACTCAAATGACCACGGGGTCCAAAGTTAAACTCCCATTTACGTGAAATTTTGCAGAGATAACAGAAATATTATTCTAACTATGCATGTCAAATTTAGTCGAAATCGGTTCAGATTATATATAGCTCCCGTTATATGTACACCAGAGTTGGGAAAATATGGTAGACTATTTCATATTTTAGACCCATTTTCAATGGCATTTTCCTCCAATTTACTGCATAGTTTCCACGGAGAATATATTTAATATGATATTTAAGTGTGTCAAGTTTGATCTAATTTGGTTCAGATTTAGATAAAGCCTCCATATATTCGTTTTCCGGTTTATACAACTATGGCCAAAATTCCCACACTTTACACAAAATTCTGTGATAATTTCCCCATATCTTAGTTATATCCTACACACTGTAATGCCAGAATTTACACAGAACGATGGAGTTTTAAATAAGGCTCCAAGTCGCCCGACTTGACCAAATAATATATCACAACCCACACTTGACCACATATCATGGCAAGATCTAACCAATATCCTTGTAAAATCGTCACTGCTGAGTAGCAAAAATTGTAAGCTCCCAGAAAATTTGAAGTAGTTGAGATGGTAACACAAATGTTGGTCTACATGGTGGTGAAGGGTATAATATAGTCGGCCCCGCCCGACTTTAGACTTTACTTACTTGTTTTTACTAACATTGTGTTCCACCCTAGTGCATTAGCCGGCTTAAATTTTGAGTCTATAGATTTTGTAGAAGTCTATCAAATTCTGTCCAGATCGAGTGATATTTAAATGTATGTATTTGGGACAAACCTTTATATATAGCACCCAACACATTTGACGGATGTGATATGGTATCGAAAATTTAGATCTACAAAGTGGTGCAGGGTATAATATAGTCAGCCCCGCCCGACTTTAGACTTTCCTTACCTGTTTCTACCTACCTAAGGTGAAACATAATATGTTTGAACGCTACAAACC
This sequence comes from Haematobia irritans, assembly GCF_050003625.1. Taxonomy (NCBI): domain Eukaryota; kingdom Metazoa; phylum Arthropoda; class Insecta; order Diptera; family Muscidae; genus Haematobia; species Haematobia irritans. The sequence goes on from NC_134400.1 coordinate 134,577,644, forward strand.
ATATTTTGTTAGGACCAATCCTGAAAATATATATGCTTGGTCTTAGGCCGATAGCCTCTAGTTGTTGGTGCCCGTATAAATAAGTTTATTGTAATTTGCAATTATAATAAAATAAATAATAAAAAAATAAATACAAATATAGGATTGAAGCAAAATGTGTTTGGGGTATACTCGTATGTTACAGAAGCGTTTTTTTTTTTGAGGGTGGAACCAAAATTTTGGTTAATTTAAAAAAAAATTCAAATTATTTTTCGAAAATTTTAACAAACAGTATCACAAACGCTGGCATCATAAAAATAAGGTGTAATTAATTTTTTTCACTTGTTAAAGAAATTTTTATAGTTTGAAGGAAAAAATTGGATTTCAAAATTGCGGGAATGAATTAGCCAATTTAACTTTTTTACACTGAAAAAATATTGTCGTGAGGTCAAAGATTTCGTGTCTTTAAACTACGAATGCAAATTTTGCTTAGCATAGAAGACACATTTCTCTAATATATATTTTTTTCCTTGTCCAAAAAGTTTATCGACACTTTTCAATGAAGTCGTATTGTCCTTATAATTAAGTGATTTGACTTAAAAATGGGTATCATAACATGAAAGAAAACATTTTTGAGCTAAGGTCAACTTGACTTTTATAATTCAGAAAAATTCTTTAAAATTAATTAAATTGTCTTTAAATTTGTTGTCTTTTTGTATCTTGACTACAAAGCAAAATTGTTCAAATATAGGACACGTTTTCCAACACTTTAATTTAAAGCCGTTTTTTACTTGAAACATAGCATAATTTCTACTGGAAGCCGGGTCTGAATTTGGAAAATAAAGTTGTCTTTTTTAAAGGACTTTGACAGCATATGAAGAAAACAAGCTGAAAAAACGAAAAATTAAAATTTTCTTTCTATAAGCAAGTACACAAAACCCAAATTTAAAAGAAAATTGTGTCTTAAAAGTATCCTTATTTGTATTCTTCGTTTCTTTGGCTCGAAATCAATACCAACATTTGTAAAGTAAAGACAAAATCTTTGGAACCGAGCATGCTTTTTTTTCAGTGTAGTTCATGAAAATTTTATGTTTTAGTTTAAATTTAAAATTAGTTTAAAATTTCCCTAAGAAAGTTTCCTTCACTTTAATAACTTTTTCATTAGTTCATTTAAAAATTACATTCATATTTCAAGATTAAAAATTCCTGTGACTAAGACAAAACAAGTTGAAGAAGTTGTCATCTGTACTAGAATTTTGTATGCAATCCATGGTGGTAGGTGCATAAGATTTTTTTCTTGTTTTCTTTTTTCCCACATGGCATCACTTTAAATATTCTATGCTGGAATGGATAAACGTAAATTTATCAACTTCCATCAACATTCATTATTTTAGACCTTCTTTTTGTCACTTTAAATAAGCGGTCCATCTTCATTAAGGACACAACAAAAAACAAAAATAAATGTTAAACAAATTATGGTCCTCTACAAAGAACTGAAAGGATTGGAGGGGGATGGTGTCATATACATTTTTCTAATTAATTATGAAATTCCACTCAAAGGAATTTACGATTTGATTGACAAATCTCACATCCAAAAGAAAAGTAGACATAAGAAATGGGCTGAGGAATTATGCATTGCAATTAACAGTCTTTTCTTTTAGTTTTCCTTTCGTGTTCCGCTCTCCATTCTACAATAATTATGTGGGGTACTTGTAAGTGTTGTCGCTTTGGGAAACTTATCGAGAAATTGGGGAAATTTATTGTTTACCATTAGTTTGATTAAGTTAGGCACAGTGACAGGCCATTATTTTAGGCTCTCTAAGGCTATTCAGACCATTATCATACAGGAATGGGAAAAAGAATCCCTCAAATTGTACTGAATCAGCTTCGAAAAAATACTTTTTTAAGTCAAAAGGTATTTTTTTCATTTTAGTGAATGTCCTTTCCTTTTTGTTTATGAAAGAGACCAGAATTCATATTTTAATTTACACTAAAAAAAATATTGCCTTGAGGCCAAAGATTTCATGTCCTTAAAATACGAATGTGAAATTTGCTTAGAATAGAAGACGCATTTCTCTAATATAAAGTTTTTTTTTTTTTGATAAACTTTTCATTGAACTCGTTTTGTCCTTATAGTTAAGTGATACGACTTGAAAATGAGTATCATAAAATGAAAGAAAACTTCGTTTGACAAAGGTCAACTTGGCTTTAATAATTCTGGAATATTCTTTGAAACTAATGAAATCGTCTTGAAGTTTGTTGACTTTTCGTATCTTCACTACAAAGCAAAAAATGTGTTCAAAACTAGGAGCTGTTTTTCAAGCACTTTATTTTAAAGACGTTTTTTACTTGATAATTTCAACTTGAAGTGGAGTCTAAATTTGGAAATTTAAGTTGTCTGTAACAAGTTTTAAAGGAATTTAATAGCACGTGAGGAAAAAAAAAACAAGTATATACGGCCGTAAGTTCGGCCAGGCCGAATCTTAAGTACCCTCCACCATGGATTGCGTAGAAACTTCTACTGAAGACTGTCATCCACAATCGAATTACTTGGGTTGCGGTAACACTTGCCGATGGCAAGGTATCTTAAAACTTCCTAACACCGTAATATATACCACATAGTCCATACGTGGTATATATTAAACTCAAAAAAGGCCGATAAAATACGTATATAATTAAGTTTAAAGTTTCTATAGAAATAAAATTTTGACAAAATACAATTTTGTCAAAATCTTCTATAGAAGTAAAATTTGGAAAACAAATCTATAGAAATAAAATTTGGAAAAAAATTCTATAGAAATAACATTTTGACAAAATTTTCTATAGAAATTACATTTTGACAAAATTTTCTATAGAAATACAATTTTGGCAAAATTTTCTATAGAAATAAAATTTTGACAAAATTTTCTATAGAAATAAAATTTTGACAAAATTTTCTATAGAAATAAAATTTTGACAAAATTTTCTATAGAAATAAAATTTTGACAAAATTTTCTATAGAAATAACATTTTTACAATGTTTTCTATAAAAATGAAACTTCGGTAGATTATTTGTGGCTCGAGTGGCAACCATGATTATGAACCGATATCAAATGCTGACACCACGTACCAAATTTCAACCGGATCGGATGAAATTTGCTTCTCTTAGAGGCTCCGCAAGCCAAATCTGGGGATCGGCTTATATGGGGGCTATATATAATTATGGATCGATATGGACCAATTTTGGCATGGTTGTTAGAGACAATATACTAACACCACGTACCAAATTTCATTCGGATCGGATGACTTTTGCTCCTGTAAGAGGATCCGGTGGTCAAATCTGAGGATCGGTTTATATGGGGGCTATATATAATTATGGGCCGATGTGGACCAATTTTTGCATGGTCATTAGAGAACATATACCAACACCATGTACCAAATTTCAGCCGGATCGGATGAAATTTGCTTCTCTTAGAGGCTCCGCAAGCCAAATCTGGGGATCGATTTATATGGGGGCTATATATAATTATGAAGCGATATGGACCAATTCCTGCATAGTTGTTGGATACCATATACTAACACCACGTACCAAATTTCAACCGGATCGGATGAATTTTGCTCCTCTAAGAGGCTCCGGAGGTCAAATCTGGGGATCGGCTTATATGGGGGCTATATATAATTATGGATCGATATCGACCAATTTTGGCATGGTTGTTAGAGACAATATACTAACACCACGTACCAAATTTATATCGGATCGGATGAGTTTTGCTCCTCTAAAAGGCTCCGGCGGTCAAATCTGGGGATCGGTTTATATGGGGGCTATATATAATTATGGGCCGATGTGGACCAATTTTTGCATGGTCATTAGAGAACATATACCAACACCATGTACCAAATTTCAGCCGGATTGGATGAAATTTGCTTCTCTTAGAGGCTCCGCAAGCCAAATCGGGGGATCGGTTTATATGGAGGCTATATATAATTATGAAGCGATATGGACCAATTCCTGCATAGTTGTTGGATACCATATACTAACACCACGTACCAAATTTCAACCGGATCGGATGAAGTTTGCTCCTCTAAGAGACTCCGGAGTTCAAATCTGGGGATCGGCTTATATGGGGGCTATATATAATTATGGATCGATATGGACCAATTTTGGCATGGTTGTTAGAGACAATATACTAACACCACGTACCAAATTTCAATCGGATCGGATGACTTTTGCTCCTCTAAGAGGCTCCGGAGGTCAAATCTGGGGATCGGTTTATAGGGGGGCTATGTATAATTATAAGCCGATGTGGACCAATTTTTGCATGGTCATTAGAGAACATATACCAACACCATGTACCAAATTTCAGCCGGATCGGATGAAATTTGCTTCTCTTAATGGCTCCGCAAGCCAAATCGGGGGATCGGTTTATATGGAGGCTGTATATAATTATAGACCGATGTGGACCAATTTTTGCATGGTTGTTAGAGACCATATGCTAACACCATGTACCAAATTTCAGCAAGATCGGATGAAATTTGGTTTTCTTATAGCCTCCGCAAGCCAAATCGGGGGATCGGTTTATATGGGGGCTATATGTAATTATGGACCGATATAAACCAATTTTTGCATGGTTTTTAGAGACCATATACTAACACCATGTACCAAATTTCACCGGATCGGATGAAATTTGCTTCTCTTAGAGCAATCGCAAGCCAAATTTGGGGGTCCGTTTATATGGGGGCTATACGTAAAAGTAGACCGATATGGCCCATTTGCAATACCATCTGACCTACATCAATAACAATGAATAAATTAAAATGTATGTCGCAAAACTCAAATTTCAAAGAGAATTGTGTCTTAGGAGTAGCCTTACTTCAATTATTCGCGTCTTTGGCTCGGAATCAATACCAAAATCATTAGTGTAAAGACAAATTCTTTGGAACCGGTCATACTTTCTTCAGTGTATTCAGCCCATTGTTATACAGGGATGGAAAAACGAATAAAATTGTACTGCATCAGCTTCGAAAAAGTATTTTTTTGAATATCCTTTTCTTTTTGCCTTTTTGCCAGTCTTTTATATTTTAATTTATGAAAATATTGAAAAAAAGGTACCAAATATGTTGAGGGAGTGCCACGGTACTTAATTTACTTTAATAGTATCAAAAAAAGTACAAAAGTGTCAACATAATCAAGGTCGTTGTTATACCACAAATGGAACTCTTATCAGCGAATGCTGCCCAATTCTATGTTTAACACAATGAAAAGAGACCTCCTTTTTATAGCCGATCCCGAACGATAACGGGATATAGGTGCAACTTGCCACCTATCACAGTTCTGGTAACGATGCTGCAATTTCTCGTAATTTTTAAATCTTAAAGTAACCGCTCCTTCCTTATGATTTGACCAGAACTGCGACTTGTCCATACACACCAGGGTCCTCTACGCAAGAAAATTTTGGTTAATTTTAGAAAATTGAGGTTAATTTTAGAAAATAAGTAAATATTTTTCGACAAATTTATGAAAATTTATTAAACATAATTAGGAAATTCTTGTAGTTTGAAGGAAAAACTTGGAGTTCATCGTGTCTGTTCTGGTACACACATGTACAATTTTCGTGTGGTGTCACACTTAAAAGGTGTTCTGGCCAACACTATACACCGTCATAGACCTGAAAAATGTACACGAACATTTCTTTTGTGTAGGCTTAGTGTACAACCATCGTATGCAAAGTTAGAAGTTTTAATAACAAATAAATAACAGATTCTGAAACTTTAATATGTTTTTTATAAATATTTTCAAATATTATTGGGAAAGTCACTTATATATGGCAGAAACCACGATTTTAAAAATCCACCTAAAATTTGAACCGAAATTTCGTCTGATTGGTGTATACATTTTGGGGTTGTTTTAATCAGCTGATTTTCAGTGTGCTCGAAAGTATAATGTTGCCACAATTCTTAAAAGTTAACACAAAAAAGTTTTAAGCAAAATTATCTTTGATTTTTGTGAATACTATCCGCTTTCCTAAACAAATCAAAGGTCTTTTTGAAAATATAAGGTAATTAAATTATAACTTTTACAAAATCAATGGGCTAAGAAAAGTGAATTTTACCAAATTTATTGCATGAAAAATATGGCATCTTCAATTCTGCAAAGTGTTCTTGGTGCACAAATCACTGAGCAAATTAAAAAAAAAAAAACTAACGCCGCCAATATCTTTCTGCACATGGAGGCCGCCACGACAGAAAATTTGTTTGCAATATTATTGTAAATATTTAAGCAATACAAATGAGAAAAACCTTAACAGAATAGTTAATTATGCCCACTATAATTAAATTTCCTTTAATGTATGGATGTTAAAAACTGTTTGACCAAAACCAAAATAAAAACTTCTCCGCCGTCAAAAACAAAAACAAGAACGACACGAAGATCGTTTGTTCATGAGTAACATAGAGGAGGGATAGAAAAAACAAATCAAGACAGATTTGAAGCATCACGCAATTGTCTCCTTTTTATACCCTCCATCATAGGATGGGGGTATATTAACTTTGTCATTCCGTTTGTAACACATCGAAATATTGCTCTAAGACCCCATAAAGTATATATATTCTGGGTCGTGGTGAAATTCTGAGTCGATCTAAGCATGTCCGTCCGTCCGTCCGTCCGTCTGTTGAAATCACGCTAACTTCCGAACGAAACAAGCTATCGACATGAAACTTGGCACAATTAGTTGCTATCGATGTAGGTCGGATTGTATTGAAAATGGGCCATATCGGTCCACTTTTACGTATAGCCCCCATATAAAGGGACCCTCAGATTTGGCTTGTGGAGCCTCTAACAGAAGCATATTTCATCCGATCCGGCTGAAATTTGGTATATGGTGTTGGTATATGGTCTCTAACAACCATGCAAAAATTGGTCCACATCGGTCCATAATTATATATAGCCCCCATATAAACCGATCCCCAGATTTGGCTTGCGGAGCCTAAAAGAGAAGCAACTTTCATCCGATCCGGCTGAAATTAGGTACATGGTGTTGGTATATGGTCTCTAACAACCATGCAAAAATTGGTCCACATCGGTCCATAATTATATATAGCCCCCATATAAACCGATCCCCAGATTTGGCTTGCGGCGCCTCAAAGAGAAGCAAATTTCATCCGATCCGGCTGAAATTTGGTACATGATGTTGGTATATGGTCTCTAACAACCACGCAAAAATTGGTCCACATCGGTCCATAATTATATATAGCCCCCATATAAACCGATCCCCAGATTTGGCTTGCGGCGCCTCAAAGAGAAGCAAATTTCATCCGATCCGGCTGAAATTTAGTACATGATGTTGGTATATGGTCTCTAACAACCATGCAAAAATTGGTCCACATAGGTCCATAATTATATATAGACCCCATATAAACCGATCTCCAGATTTGGCTTGCAAAGCCTCAAAGAGAAGCAAATTTCATCCGATCCGGCTGAAATTTGGTACATGGTATTGGTATATGGTCTCTAACAACCGTGCAAAAATTGGTCCACATCGGTCCATAATTATATATAGCGCCCATATAAACCGATCCCCAGATTTGGGTTGCGGAGCCTCAAAGAGAAGCAAATTTCATCCGATCCGCCTGAAATTTGGTACATGATGTTGGTATATGGTCTCTAACAACCATGCAAAAATTGGTCCACATCGGTTCATAATTATATATAGCCCCCATATAAACCGATCCCCAGATTTGGCTTGCGAAGTCTCCAAGAGAAGCAAATTTCATCCAATCCGGTTGTAATTTGGAAATGGTGTTAGTATATGATTTTTACAAACCGTGCCAGAATTGGTCCATATCGGTCCATAATTATATATAGCCCCATATAAAACGTTCTCCAGATTTGACCTCCGGAGCCTCTTGGAGGAGCAAAATACATCCAATCCGGTTCAAATTAGGAACGTGGTGTTAGTATATGGTCGCTAACAACCATACCAAAATTGGTCCAATCACACAAAAATTAGTCCTATCTGTTCATAATCTACCAAAATTTTATTTCTATAGAAAACTTTGTCAAAATTTTATTTCTATAGAAAATTTTGTCAAAATTTTATTTCTATAGAAAATTTTGTTCAAATTTTATTCGGTTCATAATCATGGTTGCCACTCGAGCCAAAAATAATCTACCAAGATTTTATTTCTATAGAAAATTTTGTCAAAAGTTTATTTCTATAGAAAATTTTGTTAAAACTTTATTTCTGTAGAAATTTTTGTCAAATTTTCTTTCTATAGAAAATTTTCTCAAAATTTTTATTTCTATAGAAAATTTTGTGAAAATTTTATTTCTATAGAAAATTATGTGAAAATTTTATTTCTATAGAAAATTTTGTTAAAATTTTATTTCTGTAGAAAATTTTGTCAAAATTTTATGTCTACTTTGTCAAACTGAATTATATACGTATTGGATCGATCTTTTTTGATTTAATATATACCACTATGGACTTACATACAATTTAGAAGATGGTGTTAGGAGGTTTTAAGATACCTTGCCATCGGCAAGCGTTACCGCAACTTAAGTAATTCGATTGTGGATGGCAGTGTTTAGAAGAGGTTTCTACGCAATCCATGATGGAGGGTACATAAGCTTCGGCCTGGCCGAACTTACGGCCGTATATACTTGTTCTTGATAAATTGCTCTTGTCCTTACATTATTCACTGCTAACAAAAATCCGGCAGGCATTTTATGGCTTTGAGTTACGCACTTACTTTTAATTTTTTATGTTTATACCGGCAAAATATGTTTTGTTTTAATTTCTGTCTGCAAATAATATGGCTTGCAGAAAAAATCAGCTGTCACATTTTTTTAGTCATGCCCGTATAGATTGTACTTTCCTCTGGTGTAACACTATTTGCAATGGGCAAAAAATTAACTTACTCTCGAAGGGGCAGATCACTACTGGTGTGATAGTCTTTTTGAGCCACAAATACCACAAATTCCTCCCGGGGCAGATAATATCGATTGCCTTGCCAAGTTTACAAGAAAAATAATATTTTGATGTTTCAATTGTAGCAATTCAATGGGTTTATTTGTGACACTTTTACACTTAAATTTATAACTTATCCAACACTAACTAACAGGTTGGCTGATAAGTCCCCGGTCTAACAAAGAAAAACACATTTTTTTGTCAAAATTCCTTTTTATTATTCAACATAGTTCCCTTCAAGACCGATACAACGATTATAACGTCCTTCCAATTTTTTGATACCATTTTGGTAGTACTCCTTCGGTTTTGCCTCAAAATAGGCCTCAGTTTCGGCGATCACCTCTTCATTGCAGCCAAATTTTTCCCTGCGAGCATCGTTTTGAGGTCTGAGAACAAGAAAAAGTCGCTGGGAGCCAGATCTGGAGAATACGGTGGGTGGGGAAGCAATTCGAAGCCCAATTCATGAATTTTTGCCACGATTTCGACCTTCGACCTTCAAACGCTCCAATAACGCCATATAATAGTCACTGTTGATGGTTTTTCCCTTCTCAAGATAATCGATAAAAATTATTCCATGCGCATCCCAAAAAACAGAGGCCATTACTTTGCCAGCGGACTTTTGAGTCTTTCCACGCTTCGGAGACGGTTCACCGGTCGCTGTCCACTCAGCCGACTGTCGATTGGACTCAGGAGTGTAGTGATGGAGCCATGTTTCATCCATTGTCATATATCGACGGAAAAACTCGGGTGTATTACGAGTTAAAAGCTGCAAACACCGCTCAGAATCATCAACACGTTGTTGTTTTTGGTCAAATGTGAGCTCGCGCGGCTCCAATTTTGCACAGAGCTTCCGCATATCCAAATATTGATGAATGATATGACCAACACGTTCCTTGGATATCTTTAAGGCCTCTGCTATCTCGATCAACTTCATTTTACGGTCATTCAAAATCATTTTGTGGATTTTTTTTTATGTTTTCGTCGGTAACCACCTCTTTCGGGCGTCCACTGCGTTCACCGTCCTCCGTGCTCATTTCACCACACTTGAATTTTGCATACCAATCAATTATTGTTGATTTCCCTGGGCCAGAGTCCGGAAACTCATTATCAAGTTTTTGCTTCCACCGTATTTTTTCCCTTCAGAAAACAGTATTTTATCAAAACACGAAATTCCTTTTTGTCCATTTTTTGCACAATAACAAAAGTTGCTTCACAAAAGGCGCTCTATCTCACAAACTAAATGACTTACAGACGTCAAATTTTGACACGAATCATTTGAATATGCATTTAATACTAGCGACGCCTTCTATGTGTCAGACCGGGGACTTATCAGCCAACCTGTTATATCTGTCACTTAATGTTTGCCGTCGTTGACGATTTCTTATTAGAATTATTCTGTTTAATTATTTACAAACTTTCACTGATTGTTTTTACTTTTCGTACACAGACGATGGTTGAGCATCGCGCTCTGTGATAATTTGTTCTTAACTACTGCTTCTATTATTCTCTCTCTCTCTCTCTTTCACCTCCTCTTCTCTTTAGACTACAGTGATCCCTTCGGATCACCCAACGGCGGCAAACAATGGTGTGGAGGAAGAAACGTTCACAGAGAGAATAAAACACAAGATGACGAGAATTTCTCTTCTACAAAAACAACAAATGTCAACCGTATAAATGTCGCACAATGCCTGCAGCTTTGGTATTACCGACGTTGTGGTCGAAGCGCTGTTTTGATAAATTGTTTATAAAGGCATCGGCAGTTATAATTTCAAATTGTCTGCCAAAAAATTTAATGGAATGAAAACATTTATAAAAAAAGAACATTTGTTACTACAAAGTAGGTTAAAAATCCTATTTTCTTTATGTCTCGTAAAGTCGGCAGAGAACTGAACTGGGTGACGCCGACGCAAACAGTATGATATTTGAGAGAAGCGCCGACAAAAACTGCATGATATTAGAGAAATTTTCCTCATGGCTGACACCAACTGACGCAGTTTCGCTTCACAGTTTCGTTCTCTTGTGTTTTTATTCTCTCTGACGTTCACGCAATTAGGGATGTCAATTAAAGGCAATATTTGGTGTCGCATAACGAAAAGGTGTTCACAATTATACGTGCATGAACATCTTCATTTGTATATAATTCTTCCCCCTTTTTTAGTTCATATAACTAACGTACGGCACACCTCTTTGTCGTCCTAGAATACTTCTAGATTTCCAATTTCAGGCAAATCGGATTGAAAATACACTTTCTAGACACCCAAGAAGCAAAATCGGGTAATCGGTCCATATGGGCGCTATACCAAAACATGGACCGATAGGCACCATTTTGGGTACACATTTTGATGGTCCTAAAATACCTCTAGGTTTCCAATTTCAGGCAAATTGGATAAAAACTACAGTTTTTATAAGCCCAAGACCCCAAATCGGGAGGTCGGTTTATATGGGGACTACATCAAAACTTGGACCGATATAGCCCATCTTCGAACTTGAACTGCCTGCAAACAAAAGACGAATCTGTGCCAAATTTCAGGACGATAGCGCCATTATTGAAGGCTGTAGCGTGATTACAACATACAGACAGACGGACATGTTTATATCGTCTTAGAATGTTATTATACCCCCGTAACCATTCTATGGTGGTGGGTATAATAAAGAAAGGAATTAGTTATTTGGGACTAAAAAATATATGCTTAGAGCGAAATATAATATGTGTGCAAAGTACAAACATTTTTATACCCTGCGACACACTGTGGAACAGGGTATTATAAGTCAGTGCATATGTTTGCAACACCCAGAAGGAGATGAGATAGACACATGGTGTCTTTGGCAAAAATGCTCAGGGTGGGCTCCTGAGTCGATATAGCCATGTCCGTCTGTCCGTGAACACATCTTTGTAATCAAAGTCTAGGTCGCAGTTTTAGTCCAATCGACTTGGCACAAGTATGTGTTTTGGCTCAGAATAGAGCCCTATTGATTTTGGAAGAAATCGGTTCAGATTTAGATATAGCTCCCATATATATATTTCGCACGATATGGACTTATATGGCCCCAGAAGCCAGAGTTTTACCCTAATTTGCTTAAAATTTTGCACAAGAAGAACAATTAGTACTATAGTCAAGTGTGCCAAATTTTATTGAAATCGGTTCAGATTTAGATATAGCTCCCATATATATCTTTCGCCCGATATGGACTAATACAGTCCCAGAAGCCAGAGTTTTACCCCAATTTGGTTGAAATTTTGCTCTAGGAGTACAATTAATAGTGTAGTTAAGTGTGCAAATTTTATTGAAATCGGTTCAGATTTAGATGTAGCTGTCATATATATTTATCCCCGATCTGGTCATAATTGGCGTGTTTATCAACCGATGTTCTTCAAATTCCGTATATCCGAATATTTTATGAGTCTCGAAAAACTTGCAAAATATTAGCCAAATCGGTTCAGATTTAGATATAGCTCCCATATATATCTTTCGTCCGATTTAGACTCATATGGCAATAGAGGCCAAAGTTTACTACCGATTTCCATGAAATTTTGCACAGAGAGTAGAATTGACATTCTACCAATGCTTGCTAAATTTGATTGAAATCGGTTCAGATTTAGATATAGCTCACATATATAGCTTTCGTCCGATTTGCACTTATATGGCCTCAAAAGCCAGAGTTTTGTCCTGAATTGCTTCAATTTTTGCACAAGGAGTACGTTTAATAGTATCGGTAAATGTGTCAAATTTGGTTGAAATCGGTTCAGATTTAGATATAGCTCCCATATATATGTTTCGTCCGATTTGGACTCATATGGCCTCAAAAGCCAGAGTTTTGCCCTGACTTGCTTCAAATTTTGTACAAGCAGTACGTTTACTAGTATCGGTAAATGTGCCAAATTTGGTTGAAATCTGTTCAGATTTAGATATAGCTCCCATATATATCTTTCGCCCGATTTACACTTATATGACCACGGGGGCCAAAGTTATACTCCCATTTACGTGAAATTTTGCAGAGATTGTAGAATTATTATTCTAACTATGCATGTCAAATTTAGTCAAAATCGGTTCAGATTCAATATAGCTCCCATATATACGTACACCAGAGTTCAGGAAATATGGTAGACTGTTTCATATTTTAGACCCATTTTCTATGAGATTTTCCTCCAAATTGACTGTAGCAAAAATTGTAAATATTCCTAAAATTGTCCTATATCTCGAATACATATGTATCACCTGATAAATCATAAATGCTCTTTTGCATCAAAATTGCTGTAGCTTTGTATTTCCCATATTTTTATAGCCACCACCATAGAATGGTGACGGGGGTATAATAAGTATGTCATTTCGTTTGTAACACATCGAAATATCGATTTCCGACTATATAAAGTATATATTCTTGATCAGGGAGAAATTCTAAGACGATATAACCATGTCCGTCTGTTCGTCTGTCTGTCTGTCTGTCTGTTGTAATCACGCTACAGTCTTCAATAATGAAGCAATCATGCTGAAATTTTGCACAAGCTCGTCTTTTGTCTGCAGGCAGGTCAAGTTCGAAGATGGGCTATTTCGGTCCAGGTTTTGATATAGTCCCCATATAAAGCGACCTCCCGATTTGGGGTCTTGGGCTTATAGAAATCGTAGTTTTCATCAAATTTGCCTGAAATTTGAAATGTAGAGATACTTTATGACCATAAAGAAGTGTGCCAAAAATGGTGAGTATCGGTCCATGTTTTGGTATAGCCCACATATAACCGATTTCCCGATTTTACTTCTTGGACTTCTAGAATCCGAAGTTTTTATCCAATTTCCTGAAATCGGAAATCTGGAAATATTTTTGGACCCTAAAGACGTGTGCCGAAAATGGTAAGTATCGGTCCATGTTTTGGTATATCCCCCATATAGACCAATCTCCCGATTTTACTTCTTGGACTTATAGAAACTGTCGTTTTTATCAAATTTGCATGAAATTGGAAATCTAGAAGTATTTTATGGCCATAAAGAGGTGTGCCGAAAAGGGCGTATATTGGTTCATTTTTTGCTATATCCCCAATATAGACCGATCTCCGGATTTTATTTCTTGGGATTATAAAAACCGTAGTTTTTATCCAATTTGCATGAAATTTGAAATCTAGAATTATTTTTGGACCATAAAGAGATACGCCGAAAATGGTGAGTATCGGTCAATGTTTTAGTATAGAACCCATATAGACCGATCTCCCGATTTTACTTTTTGGGTTTGTAGAAACCGTGGTTGTTGGAGGTTGTTTAGGACTATAAATAGGTGTGCAAGAAATGATTTTATTGTTTGGGATTCTAGAGACCGTAGTTTTTATCCAATTTGCATGAAATTCGAAATCTTGAATTATTTTAGAACTATAAAAAGGTGTGGCGAAAACGGTGAGTATCGGTCCATTTTTAGTATAGCCCCCATAAGAACGATTTCCCGATTTAACTCCTTGGGTTTCTAGAAACCGTAGTTTTTATCCGATTTACCTGAAATTTCACTTCTTGAGGGTATAGAAGGCGCTCCGATCATGAAAATTGCTTGAAACTCAATGTAAAACTTCCAGATTTTACTTCTCGGGTGAAAAGATTTAAGATTTCAAATCAAGACGTTATTTTATAATTTTCTTGCACACTTACAAGAGATGGTTATGATTCCTCTAAAACTCAAACAAAAATGGTTCTTACAAATCCAGAATCTGATATAGTCTTCATAGGTAAAATCTTTAAATTTATCTTCGGGAAGTGTACTGTTTGAACTGTCTCCACATCGTTTCAGATATAAATATTTATATATGGGAATATAAACCTTGTTAATAAATCCCAACAAATTTGAAGAAGTTGAGATGGTAACACAAATTTTGGTCTACATAATGGTGAAGGGTATAATATAGTCGGCCCCGCCCGACTTTAGACTTTATTTACTTGTTTTTTACTAACATTGTGTTTCATCCCAGGGCAGTAGCCGATTTAAATTGTAATTCTAGAGTTTTTGTCTACATAGTGGTGAAGGGTATAATATAGTCGGCTCCGCGCGACTTTAGACTTTCTTTACTTGTTATACCCTCCATCATAGGATGGGGGTATATTAACTTTGTCATTCCGTTTGTAACACATCGAAATATTGCTCTAAGACCCCATAGAGTATATATATTCTGGGTCGTGGTGAAATTCTGAGTCGATCTAAGCATGTCCGTCCGTCCGTCCGTCCGTCTGTCGAAATCACGCTAACTTCCGAACGAAACAAGCTATCGACTTGAAACTTGGCACAAGTAGTTGTTATGTAGGTCGGATGGTATTGAAAATGGACCATATCGGTCCACTTTTACGTATAGCCCCCATATAAAGGGACCCTCAGATTTGGCTTGTGGAGCCTCTAACAGAAGCATATTTCATCCGATCCGGCTGAAATTTGGTACATGGTGTTGGTATATGGTCTCTAACAACCATGCAAAAATTGGTCCACATCGGTCCATAATTATATATAGCCCCCATATAAACCGATCCCCAGATTTGGCTTGCGGAGCCTAAAAGAGAAGCAAATTTCATCCGATCCGGCTGAAATTTGGTACATGATGTTGGTATATGGTCTCTAACAACCATGCAAAAATTCGTCCATATCGGTCCTTAATTATATATAGCCCCTATATAAACCCATGCCCAGATTTGGCTTGTGGAGCATCTAAGAGAAGCATATTTCATCCGATCCGGCTGAAATTGGTACATGGTGTTGGTATATGATCTTTAACAACCGTGCCAGAATTGGTCCATATCGGTCCATAATTATATATAGCCCCCATATAAAACTCGTAATAGCTTCACACTGTGCGGTCGTGTTTTCACACAGCTCTCTTTTTTTATCAGTATTTTAATTTCTACTCAAATTTAAAGTGTATGACACCTACTTAAATACATTCACACAGTGTTTCTACGTCTCGATTCGTCGAATTCCAGTGGTTGCTTTGTCTTTAAATTATAAAAAAGTACAAAACAAAATTATTTGGTGTTTCACCTTTGGTTCCTGCTTAGCTGTTGTTGCTGTTTGCTGTCGAAGAATTGTTGCTGTAATACATCATTTGTTTGGTTACGCTCTCTTCTCTTCAGTTGTTTTGCTGTGTTATTCTGTTCGTGTAAGAATTGATCTGTCTCAAACTGCTACACTGTCATTTTCACCATCTCAGCTGTTACCAATATTAATTCACCATACCAGCTGGTTATTGATCAAACTAAGTATTTACTCATTAGCTCACCTCAAATTATACAACCCCACTAGGGATTAGTACCTAAATATCTACAATGACTTGTATGTTAAACTGCAAAGTTAATAAGGAAAATGAGCCGATGGTGTCTTGTTGGCTCTGTCTCTCTTTATACCACTCGAAATGTATTGGACTGACTGCACGTACGGTGGATCATCTTAATGAAGACAAGGGTCTTCGTTGGTGCTGTTCGAAATGCAAGATTTATGATGCCGAGTTTTTTTTCATTTTTTAAAAATACGAAGTTGGCTTTTGAGTCTATAAGTGATGGGCTTAATTCAGTCGTAGAGAAATTTGAAAAGTATAAAGAAATGTTTAACAACGCTCTATGTTTGGAGAAATTTCTACATTCACCCCTAGACTCTTCTAGGAAAAGAAAGAAAACATCTGTGGCAAACAATGATACTACACCTAAATATACCCCAACACCTGGCACATCACGCAATTTGTTGCCATCTATTTCTATACAAGAACCGGTTAATACAACTTCCCAATCAAACAATCTCACTGTTAACAGAGAAAATCCTGCAAACTCATCTCCATCTATAACAAATACGTTTTATTCTCCATCTGGTACCCCTGATATTAATGCGATGAATCAACTAAAAGTGATTGCTCCTATGAAAACTATATTTATATCGCGATTTGCAGATGAAACCTCGTCCGATGACATTTCAACATATATTAAATGGAAACTACAGAAAGAAATTGATTTAGAAGTATATAAATTTAAATTTGCTGAGAAGCGTAGATCTGCGTCCTTTAAAGTTATTGTTCCAGAGGAATTTTTTGATCATATAGTTCATCCTGAGTTTTGGCCTCCAAAGGCAGTTGTTCATGAGTATATCTTCAGAGCAAATCCGAAAAATGATATGGCTCGCTTGCCGACACGCAGTAGTGAATTGACAAAAAACTAGTTTCGCCATCAACAATAAGGGAATTTTCGCTTTTATATCAGAATGTTAGAGGCCTAAACACTAAACTTACTTGTCTTTATGTTAATAGTTTTTCATTTAATTATGATATTATAATCTTTACGGAAACTTGGCTAAAAGATAATGTCTTCAATTCAGAAATTCTTTGTTCGAATTACAATATTTTTAGATGTGATCGCGCTTGTATTTCTAAAAAAACAGGTGGTGGAGTACTTATAGCAGTTTTATCCGCATATCCTTCTGAACAAATCAGCTTGCAAAATATTTTTAACAGTGAATTCTTAGCCGTAAAAATTAAATTAAAAAAATTGTTTATATTTATTACATGTTCTTATATTCCTCCTGATTCTCCTACTACTACATACGACAGCCATATTTCAGCAATTTCTTCAGTTTTTTCATCAGCGAAACCGTCTGATTTTCTTCTAACTTTTGGTGACTTTAACTTACCCTCAATTTTGTGGGAAAACTCTACGGATTCGAATATTCTAGACCCTGTGCCATCTAATGAGATAGTAATGGATAGAATTAAGCCTTTGTTGGACTTTGGTCTATTTCAAGTAAATAACGTCTTTAATATCCAAAATAAACTTTTAGATCTGATCTTTGTTAATTATCCTTCTGAAATATGTACGAGTTCTTCTTCACCTTTAGCATTGCCGGAAGACAAATATCATCCAACTTGTATCACACAGATCTCTCTTCCAATTCAATCTCGAACTGCTAGAACTTCCATTAGCAAGAGACAATATTGTTTTCCTAAAGCTGATTACGGGAAATTAAACGACCTATTAGCCTCGGTAGAATGGGATGAAATTTTAATTTCAAATGATTTAGAAACCTTAGTTGTAAAGTTTTATGATGTTTTATTTCACTGTTTTTCGAAATCAATCCCTTGGACTAGATCAGTTATATCTTCAGGCCCTCCATGGAATAATCAAGTGCTTTCTAGGATGAAAAATAGGAAGAATAATTTATTTAAGAAATACAAAAAATCTGGTTCCTCAATTGATTTCTCTCGTTATGTTAGTATGAGATCACGCTACAACATTGAAAATAAATACCTTTACCGGCAGTATTTGGATTCAATGAAAGAGAAGGTTAGACATAATCCGAAATCATTTTTCAACTTTGTAAATTCAAAGCGGAGAACAAGCTCTTTACCGAATTATCTCAAGAATGGGTCTATTGTGGCTGAGAATGATATCGATATCTGTAATATGTTTGCTGACTTTTTTGCCTCCACGTATTCTTGCAGTCATAATACCGAATCGAATTATCCTTACGTAATTAGTGGTTCTTCTCCAATAACTATGACACACCTGTCAATTGATAACGTTTTTCAAAATTTAAAATCTCTAAAAGATTCTTGTGTACCCGGTCCGGATGGTGTCCCCCCTATTATCTTAAAGCAGTGTGCAAACTCTCTCAAAGTTCCTCTCACGAAGCTTTTTAATAAGTCTTTATTACTTGGTTATGTCCCTAATATATGGAAAGAATCTTATATTATGCCATTGTTTAAATCTGGTAGTAGACACGTGGTGTCCAATTATAGAGGCATTGCAATGCTTAGCGCAATCCCTAAACTTCTCGAGAAAATATTGACAGATAGTGTTTCACATCAAGTTTCATCAGTTTTATCGAATTATCAACATGGTTTTCGAAAATCCCGTTCTACTGTTACTAATTTACTAGAGTTAACAACACTCGTTAACGATGGTTTTAGACAGGGAAGACAGACTGATGTGATATACACAGATTTCAGTAAAGCGTTTGATAAAGTCAATCATAGCCTTCTATTAATGAAACTTTCTAAAATTGGTTTTTGTCCCTCCTTAATTAACTGGATAAAGTCTTATTTAAGTGG
The DNA here is from genome assembly GCF_050003625.1 of Haematobia irritans. NCBI lineage: Eukaryota > Metazoa > Arthropoda > Insecta > Diptera > Muscidae > Haematobia > Haematobia irritans. The sequence goes on from NC_134400.1 coordinate 134,596,616, forward strand.
TCGTGTTCAGAAAGTCAAGTTAGGAGATACAATTTCTATGCGAATTAATGTAACTTCGGGTGTCCCCCAGGGAAGTCATCTTGGTCCAGTTCTTTTTTGTTTATATATAAATGATTTGCCATCAATCTTTACTCATTCTCATATTTTAATGTATGCTGATGATGTAAAAATTTTTCATACGTTCGACGATCCTTTGGAACAGACTCTGTTACAATCTAATTTGGATGTCTTCAGTAAATGGTGTGATGTAAACCTCATGCAATTGAACATACTTAAGTGCAAACATATGTCCTTCTATAGACGTAAACGTTTGGATTCAAGTTATTATATAAATGAAAAGGAACTTGTGCGTGTTGACCAATTTCTTGATCTAGGTATACTTCTAGATGCAAGATTGAACTTTAAGCAACATATTTTGATGATGATAAACAAAGCGTGTAGTTCTCTGGGTTTTATGAAAAGATGGGCTAAGGAATTTTCTGACCATTCCATTTCGAAAAAATTATATATCTCTCTAGTTCGAAGTACGCTAGAATATGGATCCGTGGTTTGGGACCCTGTATATAATATCTACTCGAATAAAATAGAAGCAGTTCAGAAGCAATTTCTTCTCTTTTGTCTGCGAAGCAATGGCTGGACTTATCACAATCTCCCCTCATATAAAGATAGGCTTGCCATCGTTAAACTACCTACATTAAGCAGTCGAAGAAAAATGTTAAATGTAACCTTTATCATGAACATTTTAAAGGGTACGATTATCTCGGAATTCATTTTAAGTCGTATGTATTTTAATATTCCATTAAGACCAATAAGAAACTTTACGTTATTGGCTATTCCATACTTTCAGAGAGACTATGCTAACCATGACTCTCTTCGTCTTCTCTTTTATGATTTCAACAAGTACTACCACCTTATTGATCTTTCTGAAAATAGATGCTCTTTAAAGCGTAAAATTATACTATATTTGAATGAATGAATTATGTTATCAATAAATCTATAATTTGTAAATATGTATCCATAACGTTTATATTTTAGTCTGTAAGGATATTGTAATCTATAGACTATAGAAAATAAAAAAAAAAATAAAAATAAAAATAAAACATTCTCCAGATTTGACCTCCGGAGCCTCTTGGAGGAGCAAAATTCATCCGATCCGGTTCAAATTAGGCATGTGGTGTTAGTATATGGTCGCTAACAACCATACCCAAATTGGTCCAATCACACAAAAATTGGTCCATATCGGTTCCTAATCATGGTTGCCACTAGAGCCAAAAATAATCTACCAACATTTTATTTCTATAGAAATTTTATTTCTATAGAAAATTTTGTCAAAATTTTATTTCTGTAGAAAATTTTGTCAAAATTTTATTTCTATAGAAAATTTTGTTTAAATTTTATTCGGTTCATAATCATGGTTGCCACTCGAGCCAAAAATAATCTACTTTTATTTCTATAGAAAATTTTGTCAAAAGTTTATTTCTATTGAAAATTTTGTTAAAATTTTATTTCTGTAGAAATTTTTGTCAAAATTTTCTTTCTATAGAAAATTTTGTCAAAATTTTTATTTCTACAGAAAATTGTGTGAAAATCTTATTTCTATAGAAAATTTTGTTAAAATTTTATTTCTGTAGAAAATTTTGTCAAAATTTTATGTCTACTTTGTCAAACTGAATTATATACGTATTGGATCGATCTTTTTTGATTTAATATATACCACGTATGGACTTACATACAATTTAGAAGATGGTGTTAGGAGGTTTTAAGATACCTTGCCATCGGCAAGCGTTACCGCAACTTAAGTAATTCGATTGTGGATGGCAGTGTTTAGATGAAGTTGCTACGCAATCCATGATGGAGGGTACATAAGCTTCGGCCTGGTCGAACTTACGGCCGTATATACTTGTTTTTTACTAACATTGTGTTCCACCCTAGTGCATTAGCCGACTTAAATTTTGAGTCTATAGATTTTGTAGAAGTCTATCAAATTCTGTCCAGATCGAGTGATATTTAAATGTATGTATTTGGGACAAACCTTTATATATAGCCCCCAACCCATTTGACGGATGTGATATGGTATCGAAAATTTAGATCTAACAAGTATATACGGCCGCAAGTTCGGCCAGGCCGAATCTTATGTACCCACCACCATGGATTGCGTAGAAACTTCTACGAAAGACTGTCATCCACAATCGAATTACTTGGGTTGTGGTATCTTAAAACTTCTTATTCCTGCATGGTTGTTGGATACCATATACTAACTTCACGTACCAAATTTCAACTGAATCAGATGAATTTTGGTCTTCCAAGAGGTTCCGGAGGTCAAATCTGGTGATCGGTTTATATGGGGGCTATATATAATTATGAACCGATGTGGACCAATTTTTGCATGGTTGTTAGAGACAATATACTAACATCACGTACCAAATTTCAGCCATATCGGATGAAATTTGCTCCTCTTAGAGGCCTCGCAAGCCAAATCGGGGGATCGGTTTATATGGGGGCTATATATAATTATGGACCGATGTGGACCAATTTTTGCATGGTTGTTCGAGACCATATATTAACACCGTGCACCAAATTTCAGCCGGATCGGATGAAATTTGCTTCTCTTAGAGGCCTCGCAAGCCAAATCGGGGGATCGGTTTATATGGGGGCTATATATAATTATGGACCGATGTGGACCAATTTTTGCATGGTAGTTAGAGACCATATACTGACACCATGTACCAAATTTCAGCCGGATAGGATGAAATTTGCTTCTCTTAGGGGCCTCGCAAGCCAAATCGGGGGATCGGTTTATATGGGGGCTATATATAATTATGGACCGATGTAGACCAATTTTTGCATGGTTATTAGAGACCATATACTGACACCATGTACCAAATTTCAGCCGGATCGGATGAAATTTGCTTCTCTTAGGGGCCTCGCAAGCCAAATCGGGGGATCGGTTTATATGGGGGCTATATATAATTATGGACCGATGTGGACCAATTTTTGCATGGTAGTTAGAGACCATATACTGACACCATGTACCAAATTTCAGCCGGATCGGATGAAATTTGCTTCTCTTAGGGGCCTCGCAAGCCAAATCGGGGGATCGGTTTATATGGGGGCTATATATAATTATGAACCGATGTGGACCAATTTTTGGATGGTTGTTAGAGACCATATACCAACATCATGTACCAAATTTCAGCCGGATCGCATGAAATTTGCTTCTCTTAGGGGCCTCGCAAACCAAATCGGGGGATCGGTTTATATGGGGGCTATATATAATTATGGACCGATGTAGACCAATTTTTGCATGGTTGTTAGAGACCATATACTAACACCATGTACCAAATTTCAGCCGGATCGGATGAAATTTGCTTCTCTTAGAGGCCTCGCAAGCCAAATTTTGGGGTCCGTTTATATGGGGGCTATACGTAAAAGTGGACCGATATGGCCCATTTGCAATACCATCCGACCTACATCAATAACAACTACTTGTGCCAAGTTTCAAGTCGATAGCTTGTTTCGTTCGGAAGTTAGCGTGATTTCAACAGACGGACAGACGGACGGACGGACGGACGGACATGCTCAGATCGACTCAGAATTTCACCACGACCCAGAATATATATACTTTATGGGGTCTTAGAGCAATATTTCGATGTGTTACAAACGGAATGACAAAGTTAATATACCCCCCATCCTATGGTGGTGGGTATAAAAAGTTTCCTTACTTGTTTTATTTAAACAAATTGTAAATATATATATGCTTGAAGCAGAATATATTTAGGGGTAAATGTTACAGAAGCGATTTTTTTTTTGAGGATGTATAATATTTTAATTAGAAGAAAAAACTATTAGGTGACTGTGGCACTCGAAACCACAGTAAAATCCTTTACTAATTTCGTGGCACACAGTACGACATGTTGCTTTGAGCAATTGTGCCACTATAATATAACCACAAGTCGCAAATGAAAGTAGTGTTAATACAAAAATAAGACAAACATAGAAAATCACACTTTTAATTAGGAAAACACAGGCTCTTACACATTTTCGCAGTGGGTGTATGGCAGAAGGCGTACAAAGAAAATCTTCCTACATATTTTAAGTTCTCTAGAGGCCCCAAACTAGCTGTTTGGCACATTCACATACATTTTTAAATCTGCAAACAAGGACGAAGAAGCATACAAATGAATGTGTTTGTGCAATTGTAACTAATAATAACAATAACACTTAGTCCTCTTAGTCGTCCTTTTCTTCGTTCTTCATAGGCACCGCTTCTACGACTACTCAAACGTTTTGTTCAAAATTTCTTTTTTTTTTTGTTTTTTTTGTGCTTTTCCTCGGAAAACATTTAATGAAAAAGTTTTTACCAATTGTTGGAGGATTTCTTTGTTATGACAGCTAGGTAAGGAATTAACGACATTAATTTAACGGCTTCCATTCACAGGGGGATTAAGGCTACGCACAATGCACAGTGGAATTTATTTATTTAAGAATTTTAATACACCATCATTAATTCGTTTAGTACAATGTGTTCAGGTTATGAAAAGTTTCGCTGGTAACATGACTGAATTAATTTCTATAGGGACATTTTGAAAGCTACATGCATACACGCAAAAAAATAATTCTTTCCTCCCAAACGAAATTTTAGACAAACAATGTTCGTTTCTCATTTGCTTTTCGTTCAAAGAAAGTGTATTTGGAAGAAAAGTATATACTTTTTTGTGATAAGCGTTTATTCTTTTCCAGGATGTAAAAACAATTTCATAAAGACTACCTCAACAAAAAATGTCTAGCTAATTGCATTTTCCCTCACAACTTTCTTACTTCCACGAAGTTTTTTAGTTATTAGCACCTTTTTCTGTAATACAAACAATGAAGAAGAAATTATACGATTTTATAAATTTAAAACTTTTTTTTTACTTTTCGCCTGGACGGAGAATGGAACAGCGGACCGTGCAATTTGTAAGCCAACACACTATCCACTGAGCTATGTAGCCGTTATTGTCATCAATAGACAATTACCCATATACGTTATATTTATATAGCATAGCTTGCGGCGCCCACGAACCGATTAAACAAAGTTTATTTAACAGAAAAATACATTTAGTTGGGCACCGTGGAGCAGTGGTTGCTACGTCCGACTTGCATGCCAAGGGTCGTGTGTTCGATCCCTGCTTTGACCAAAGTTTTTTTTTTTACATATATTCCAGATATGGTCGGAAGATTCCGAAAAAATGTTCAACAATACATTCTGCTATATTAATTTTTTACTATGAATTGTAAAATGTTTATTATTAAGGACCTAAAGTCAGAAAAGAACAGTGTTTGATATAAACGAAATGGACTGTGTTGTTGGTTCAAAAATAACTTTTTTTATTGAAAAAATAAAAATTTTGTAACAAACGAATTTTGTTGGTGATAAAAGTGTATACTTTTCGAAGCAATTCAAAAAACTCTAACAAAAGAAAAACGTTTTCGGTACACGTTTTCCAAACGTTTTTTTTTCTTTGCGGGTACTCTCACAGAAGATACACTTAACGAAAAGATCCGCCTTCTACGAGCGATTACAAAACATTAACGACAAACATCTTTAAAGTAAAGAAATTTCAATTAAACGAAAGTTCATAATCATTGATTTAATTTTTTTTATACCCACCACCATAGGATGGGGGGTATATTAACTTTGTCATTCCGTTTGTAACACATCGAAATATTGCTCTAAGACCCCATAAAGTATATATATTCTGGGTCGTGGTGAAATTCTGAGTCGATCTGAGCATGTCCGTCCGTCCGTCCGTCCGTCCGTCTGTTGAAATCACGCTAACTTCCGAACGAAACAAGCTATCGACTTGAAACTTGGCACATATAGTTGCTATTGATGTAGGTCGGATGGTATTGCAAATGGGCCATATCGGTCCACTTTTACGTATAGCCCCCATATAAACGGACCCCAAAATTTGGCTTGCGAGGCCTCTAAGAGAAGCAAATTTCATCCGATCCGGCTGAAATTTGGTACGTGATGTTAGTATATGGTCTCTAACAACCATGCAACCGATCCCCCGATTTGTCTTGCGAGGCCTCTAAGAGAAGCAAAATTCATCCGATCCGGCTGAAATTTGGTACATGGTGTTAGTATATGGTCTCTAACAACCATGCAAAAACTGGTCCACATCGGTCCATAATTATATATAGCCCCCATATAAACCGATCCCCCGATTTGGCTTGCGAGGCCTCTAAGAGAAGCAAATTTCATCCGATCCGGCTGAAATTTGGTACGTGATGTTAGTATATGGTCTCTAACAACCATGCAAAAATTGGTCCACATCGGTCCATAATTATATATAGCCCCCATATAAACCGATCACCAGATTTGACCTCCGGAACCTCTTGGAAGACCAAAATTCATCTGATTCAGTTGAAATTTGGTACGTGGTGTTTATATATGGCCTCAAACTCCCGTGCAAAAATTGGTCGATATCGGTCCATAATTATATATAGGCCCCATATAAACCGATCACCAGATTTGACCTCCAGAACCCCTTGGAAGAGCAAAATTCTTCCCATTCGGTTGGAATTTGATACGTCATGTTAGCATATGGTATCCAACAACCATGCAGGAATTGGTTCCTATCAGTCCATAATTATATATAGCTCCCATATAAACCGATCCCCAGATTTGACCTCCGGTGCCTTTTGGAGAAGCAAAATTCATCCGATCTGCTTGAAATTTGGTACGTGGTGGTAGTATATGATATTTAACAACCATGCCAAAAGTGGTCCATATTAGTCCATAATCGTACATAGCCCCATATAAACCGATCCCGAGATTTGGTTTTGGAACCTCTTGGAGGAGCAAATTTCATCCGAGTGAGTTAAAATTTGGTACATTGTGCTAGTATATGGTCGTTAACAACCATGCTTAACTAGGTCCATATCGGTCTATAGTTATATATGGCCCTCAGATAAATCGATCCCCAATCACACAAAAATTGGTCCATATCAAGTTTCAATTCTGGCTCTCTACGTACAAAAAGTCCATATCGATTCGTAATTATTTGTAGACTTAACTATACATAACTTTTTTGTCTAATATATACCATGTATGGACTAAATCACAATTTAGAAAACGATGTTAAGAAGTTTTAAGATACCACAACCCAAGTAATTCGATTGCGGATGATAGTCTTTCGTAGAAGTTTCTACGCAATCCATGGTGGTGGGTACATAAGATTCGGCCTGGCCGAACTTGCGGCCATATATACTTGTTTTTTTATACCCTCCACCATAGGATGGGGGGTATATTAACTTTGTCATTCCGTTTGTAACACATCGAAATATTGCTCTAAGACACCATAAAGTATATATATTCTGGGTCGTGGTGAAATTCTGAGTCGATCTGAGCATGTCCGTCCGTCCGTCCGTCTGTTGAAATCACGCTAACTTCCTAACTTGTTGAGCCTCAAAGAGAAGCAAATTTCATCCGATCCGGCTGAAATTTGGTACATGGTATAAGTATATGGTCTCTAACAACCATGCAAAAATTGGTCCATATCGGTCCATAATTATATATAGCCCCCATATAAACCGAACCCCAGATTTGAACTCCGGAGCCTCAAAGAGAAGCAAATTTCATCCGATCCGGCTGAAATTTGGTACATGGTATAAGTATATGGTCTCTAACAACCATGCAAAAGTTGGTCCATATCGGTCCATAATTATATATAGCCCCCATATAAACCGATCCCCAGATTTGAATTCCGGGGCCTCATAGAGGAGCAAAATTCATCCGATCCGGTTGAAATTTGGTACGTGGTGTTAGTATATGGTCTCTAACAACCATGTAAAAATTGGTCCATATTGGTCCATAATTATATATAGCCCCCATATAAAACGATTCCCAGATTTGGTTTGCGGATCCTCTAAGAGAAGCAAATTTCATCCGATCCGGCTGAAATTTGGTACATGGTATTAGTATATAGTCTCTAACAACCATTCAAAAATTTGTCCATATTAGTCCATAATTATATATAGCCCCCATATAAACCAGATTTGAACTCCGGAGCCTCTTGGAGGAGCAAAATTCATCCGATCCGGTTCAAATTAGCAACGTGGTGTTAGTATATGGCCGGTAATAACCATGCCAAAATTGGTCCATATCGGTCTATAGTTGTATATAGCCGATCCCCAATCACACAAAAATTGGTCCATATCGGTTCATAATCATGGTTGCCATTCGAGTCAAAAATAATCTAGCAAAATTTTATTTCTATAGAAAATTTTGTCAAAATTTTATTCCTATAGAAAATTTTGTCAAATTTTATTTGTATAGAAAATTTTTGCAAATTTTTATTTCTATAGAATGAATAGAATAGATTATAAAGAAATGTTTTCAAAATTTTAATTCTATAGAGAATGTTGTCAAAATTTTAATTCTATAGAGAATATTGTCAAAATTGAAAATGTTTGTCAAAATTGAAAATTTTATTTCTATAGAAAATTTTGTCAAAATGTTATTTCTATAGAAAATTTTGTTAAAATCGTATTTCTATAGAAAATTTTACTTCTATAGAAAATGTTGTCGAAATTTTATTTCTATAGAAAATTTTGTCAAACTTAATTATATACGTATCTATCCAAGTAATTCGATTGTGGATGACAGTGTTCAGTAGAAGACTGTCATCCACAATTATGTACCCTCCATGGTGGAGGGTACATAAGCTTCGGCCTGTCCGAACTTACGGCCGTATATACTTGTTTTTATATAAATTTTGGACTCCAATTATTCCTTAAGGTAAAGAGAAACGTTTTTGGTTTCAAGAAATAATCTTTAAATGAATTGAATTAAAGGTTGAGAAGCGTCAAATATGTACTCATAAAAAGTTTACTTGGATCTAAAGTTTTGACCTACATTTAAGGAATTCGATATTGATTCCGTGTCAAGAATCTCAATTTAAAAAATCAAATTACAACAAATACTTTAAAGTTATAAAGGTTTTCTTAATATCGAAACAACTTAAACTAAAGATGCAAAAACCTCAAAATAAGTCTTAGCCTACACCCTCAACAAAAATCACTTTGTAACATGTACTCCCGCTTTTGTAACATGTATTCTGCTTCAAGCATATATATTTTCAGAATTTGTTCAAACAAAAAATTGTTTACATGTCTTCTGTTATCTATAGGCGTTGTCATCTTTATCTTTTTGCTCTATTTTCTCCCGCTCTCTCTCTCTCTCTCTCTCTCTCTCTCTCTCTGATGTTTCTAAACATATATATCTTTATACGAAATTTCCAAGTTAATGTATGTTTGCAACCAGAGATATTATATTTAAGAAAATGTAATGTCCTAAACATAATATGTTCTAATGTCTCAAATATGTTACACAGAAAAAAGTGAATATTTGAAGCAAATACAAAAATTGTGATTTCAATAATTTTTGTATTTGATTTTCAGCTTATTACAAAAATCATGAATCCAATTACCCAAATTGTAAGGTCGTTGTAAAATTAATTTCAAATAATGGGATATTTGTATTGAGTAAAAAGGTAATTGGAATTTGTCTTCAAATTCAAATGAGACTGTAATGTATACAAATAGATTAGTACTTAAAATATTCGACATTTTTAATTACGGTCGTAATTGAACTGAGTACAATTTTTATTACATTATTTAGCCTAGGCCAATTACCCTTGTAATTGATTTGATTGTGGTGGTAATCAATATATTAGAGTAAACCAATTACTACGATAGTTAAGTCCATAGAATACTAGTTATACCCTTCACCACTACTGTGGCACAGGGTATAATAAGTTTGTGCATTTGTATGTAACGCCAAGAAGGAGTAACCATAGACCAACCTTTTAGTATACGGATCGGCTTAGAATTAAATTCTGAGTCGATTTAGCGATGTCCGTCTGTCTGTCTGTTGGTGTATTTTTGAGTGCAAAGTTCAGCTCGCAGTTTTAGTCCGATTGTCCTAAAATTTGGTAAAGGGTTCTGTTTCGGCTCAAAGACGATCCCTATTGATTTTGGAAAAAATCGGTTCAGATTTAGATATAGCTGCCATATATATTTTTCACCGATCTGGTCATAATTGTCGTGTATATCAACCGATCTTCCTCAAATTCCGTATATGCGAATATTTTATGAGTCTCGAAAAACTTGCAAAATATCAGCCAAATCGGTTCAGATTTAGATATAGCTCCCATATATAGCTTTCGCCCGATTTACACTCATTTGCCCACAGAGGCCAATTTTTTGCTCCGATTTAGTTGAAATTTTGCACAGGGAGTAGAATTTGCATTATAGCAATGCGTGTCAAATTTGGTTGAAATCGGTTCAGATTTAGATACAGCTCCCATATATATCTTTCGCCCTATTTACACTCATATGACCACAGAGGCCAATTTTTTGCTACGATTTAATTGAAATTTTGCACAGGGAGTAGAATTAGCATTGTAGCCAAATTTGGTTGAAATCGGTTCAGATTTAGATATAACTCCCATATATAGCTTTCGCCCGATTTTCACTCATATGACCAAATTGGCCAATTTTTTGCTCCGATTTAGTTGAAATATTGCACAGGGAGTAGAATTAGCATTGTAGCTCTGCGTGCCAAATTTGGTTGAAATCGGTTCAGATTTAGATATGTCTCCCATATATAGCTTTCGCCCAATTTACACTCATATGACCACAGAGGGCAATTTTTAATTCAGATTTAGTTGAAATTTTGCACAGGGAGTAGAATTAGCATTGTTGCTATGCGTGCCAAATTTGGTTGAAGTCGGTTCAGATTTAGGTATAGCTCCAATATATATGTTTTTCTGATTTCGAGAAAAATGGTCAAAATACCAACATTTTCCTAGTAAAATCGCCACTGCTTAATCGAAAAGCTGTAAAAATGACTCTAATTTTCCTAAACTTCTAATACATATAAAGGGTGATTCTTTTGAGGTTAGGATTTTCATGCATTAGTATTTGACAGATCACGTGGGATTTCAGACATGGTGTCAAAGAGAAAGATGCTCAGTATGCTTTGACATTTCATCATGAATAGACTTACTAACGAGCAACGCTTGCAAATCATTGAATTTTATCACCAAAATCAGTGGCAGAAAATCCGCTTTTTTATCGACAAATTTTGTTCAGCGATGAGGCTCATTTCTGGTTGAATGGCTACGTAAATAAGCAAAATTGCCGCATTTGGAGTGAAGAGCAACCAGAAGCCGTTCAAGAACTGCCCATGCATCCCGAAAAATGCACTGTTTGGTGTGGTTTGTACGCTGGTGGAATCATTGGACCGTATTTTTTCAAAGATGCTGTTGGACGCAACGTTACGGTGAATGGCGATCGCTATCGTTCGATGCTAACAAACTTTTTGTTGCCAAAAATGGAAGAACTGAACTTGGTTGACATGTGGTTTCAACAAGATGGCGCTACATGCCACACAGCTCGCGATTCTATGGCCATTTTGAGGGAAAACTTCGGAGAACAATTCATCTCAAGAAATGGACCGGTAAGTTGGCCACCAAGATCATGCGATTTGACGCCTTTAGACTATTTTTTGTGGGGCTACATCAAGTCTAAAGTCTACAGAAATAAGCCAGCAACTATTCCAGCTTTGGAAGACAACATTTCCGAAGAAATTCGGGCTATTCCGGCCGAAATGCTCGAAAAAGTTGCCCAAAATTGGACTTTCCGAATGGACCACCTAAGACGCAGCCGCGGTCAACATTTAAATGAAATTATCTTCAAAAAGTAAATGTCATGGACCAATCTAACGTTTCAAATAAAGAACCGATGTGATTTTGCAAATTTTATGCATTTTTTTTTTAAAAAAAGTTATCAAGCTCTTAACAAATCACCCTTTATATCGAGCGATAAATCATAAATAAACTTTTGCGAAGTTTCTTTAAAATTGCTTCAGATTTAAATGTTTCCCATATTATACCCTCCATCATAGGATGGGGGTATATTAACTTTGTCATTCCGTGTGTAACACATCGAAATATTGCTCTAAGACCCCATAAAGTATATATATTCTGGGTCGTGGTGAAATTCTGAGTCGATCTAAGCATTTCCGTCCGTCCGTCCGTCCGTCCGTCCGTCTGTCGAAATCACGCTAACTTCCGAACGAAACAAGCTATCGACTTGAAACTTGGCACAATTAGTTGCTATCGATGTAGGTCGGATGGTATTAAAAATGGGCCATATCGGTCCACTTTTACGTATAGCCCCCATATAAAGGGACCCTCAGATTTGGCTTGTGGAGCCTCTAACAGAAGCATATTTCATCCGATCCGGCTGAAATTTGGTATATGGTGTTGGTATATGGTCTCTAACAACCATGCAAAAATTGGACCACATCGGTCCATAATTATATATAGCCCCATATAAACCGATCCCCAGATTTGGCTTGCGGCGCCTAAAAGAGAAGCAACTTTCATCCGATCCGGCTGAAATTTGGTACATGATGTTGGTATATGGTCTCTAACAACCACGCAAAAATTGGTCCACATCGGTCCATAATTATATATAGCCCCCATATAAACCGATCCCCAGATTTGGCTTGCGGCGCCTCAAAGAGAAGCAAATTTCATCCGATCCGGCTGAAATTTGGTACATGATGTTGGTATATGGTCTCTAACAACCACGCAAAAATTGGTCCACATCGGTCCATAATTATATATAGCCCCGATATAAACCGATCCCCAGATTTGGCTTGCGGCGCCTCAAAGAGAAGCATGATGTTGGTATATGGTCTCTAACAACCATGCAAAAATTGGTCCACATAGGTCCATAATTATATATAGACCCCATATAAACCGATCTCCCGATTTGGCTTGCAAAGCCTCAAAGAGAAGAAAATTGCATCCGATCCGGCTGAAATTTGGTACATGGTATTGGTATATGGTCTCTAACAACCGTGCAAAAATTGGTCCACATCGGTCCATAATTATATATAGCGCCCATATAAACCAATCCCCAGATTTGGGTTGCGGAGCCTCAAAGAGAAGCAAATTTCATCCAATCCGGTTGTAATTTGGAACATGGTGTTAGTATATGATTTTTAACAACCGTGCCAGAATTGGTCCATATCGGTCCATAATTATATATAGCCCCATATAAAACGTTCTCCAGATTTGACCTCCGGAGCCTCTTGGAGGAGCAAAATACATCCAATCCGGTTAAAATTAGGAACGTGGTGTTAGTATATGGTCGCTAACAACCATACCAAAATTGGTCCAATCACACAAAAATTAGTCCTATCTGTTCATAATCTACCAAAATTTTATTTCTATAGAAAATTTTGTTAAAAATTTATTTCTATAGAAAATTTTGTCAAAATTTTATTTCTAGAGAAAATTTTGTTAAAATTTTATTCGGTTCACAATAAAATGTTCATCATTGTCAAAATTTTATTTCTATAGAAAATTTTGTCAAAATTTTATTTCTATAGAAAATTTTGTCAAAATTTTATTTCTATAGAAAATTTTGTTCAAATTTTATTCGGTTCATAATCATGGTTGCCACTCGAGCCAAAAATAATCTACCAAGATTTTATTTCTATAGAAAATTTTGTCAAAAGTTTATTTCTATAGAAAATTTTGTTAAAACTTTATTTCTGTAGAAATTTTTGTCAAATTTTCTTTCTATAGAAAATTTTCTCAAAATTTTTATTTCTATAGAAAATTTTGTGAAAATTTTATTTCTATAGAAAATTATGTGAAAATTTTATTTCTATAGAAAATTTTGTTAAAATTTTATTTCTGTAGAAAATTTTGTCAAAATTTTATGTCTACTTTGTCAAACTGAATTATATACGTATTGGATCGATCTTTTTTGATTTAATATATACCACGTATGGACTTACATACAATTTAGAAGATGGTGTTAGGAGGTTTTAAGATACCTTGCCATCGGCAAGCGTTACCGCAACTTAAGTAATTCGATTGTGGATGGCAGTGTTTAGAAGAGGTTTCTACGCAATCCATGATGGAGGGTACATAAGCTTCGGCCTGGCCGAACTTACGGCCGTATATACTTGTTTTTTACTAAAATTGTGTTCCACCCTAGTGCATTAGCCAACTTAAATTTTGAGTCTATAGATTTTGTAAAAGTCTATCAAATTCTGTCCAAATCGAGTGATATTTAAATGTATGTATTTGGGACAAACCCTTATATATAGCCCCCAAAACATTTGACGAATGTGATATGGTATCGAAAATGTAAATCTACAAAGGGGTGCAGGGTATAATATAGTCGGCACCGCCCGACTTTAGACTTTCCTTACTTGTTTTTAATTTACACATTTATATTTACACTATATTATATTTTTATAATGAAACTTCGAAAGGGGGGTATTAAAGATTTATAGTCAGTAGCAGTGCTTGATATAAACGAAATTGACTGATTTTTGGAGAACATATTATTTTTTTATTGCAAAAATAACGATTTTGTAACAAAAAACTGTTTTTGGTACAAAACTTTAAAATTTGGAAGGAATTAAAAAACTCTAACTAAAGAAAAACGTGGAGTCGAGTATAAACATACATAAATAATTTTATAATATAAACATAAATTTATTTAGGCGTGAACAGTTTTTTACTAGTATTTAACACCATCACTCTAAAATGCATTTATTTTTTCTTTAATAATTCATTTTAAAGAAATTAATCTTTTTAAATTATTTAGCTGCAAAACTCGAACTTAATGCCCGCTTTTATATTTGAATGTGTCCGTCAACTCCTCGTGGACTACTTATTAATAAAGAGGAACTAAACTTTGTTTTTATACATTTTACTGTGTAATTTTTCACTATTTCCTCCTTATTTCATTTTACTGTCCCAACTCTAAAAAGAGTATAGTGCCCTTTCGTTATTTTTATGAAGACCCCTGATTTCTTTTACCGAACCACGAAAAAAATTGTGCCCATAATGCCAAAATGATAAACAAGACACATGTCCACACATACATAAAATGCTGCTCTCAAGGCGAAAACATACGCTGTTTGTTTTTCAAATGTCTATTCTCTTGGTTCCGAATGTCTATTCTCTTTATTCAAATTAAATAATATTTAGACTTAAGCATATCAAATTTTTGGCCTGATCATAAAACAGTTTTCCGAAATAATATACAAGCGGTTTCACAGAAATTGTTCTCTTTTGGTTCTTTCGCTGTGTTATGTTGATATCTTTCGTCAACTCTCCCGGTTCCCGTCTCTATTTCTTTCTCTATACTCTCTCTGTCGCTTTGACTAAAATATCACAACATATGTATGTTTAGTCGAAATTTGTAAATGTATACATGTTTGCATTCACACATATGATTTTTATGAAACATTCATGCCCCAAACATAATATATTCTAACATATTAACTTAGATGTCCCAAACATTTAGTGTTAGATTAGGAACATTACATGTTTGCACTTAAATATATTGTGTTTTAAAATTGTGCCCGAAACACATTTTGTTTATATCGGAACATATGAAAAACATATTTTTCTAACAGTGTAGGCATGGTTGTTAACGGCCATATACTAGCACAATGTACCAAATTTCAACTGACTCGGATGAAATTTGCTCCTCCAAGAAGCTCCAAAACCAAATCTCGGGATCGGTTTATATTGGGGCTATATATGCTACCACCACGTACCAAATTTCAACCAGATCGGATGAATTTTGCTTCCCCGAAAGGCACCGGGGGTCAAATCTGGGCTCTATTTATAATTATGGACCGATTTGGACCAATTTTTCCATGATTTTGAGAGACCATATACTAACACCATGTACCAAATTTCAACCGGATCGGATGAATTTTGCTCCTTTAAGAGGCTCCGCAAGCCAAATCTGAGCGTCGGTTTATATGGGGGCTATACGTAAAAATGGTCCGATATGGCCCATTTTCAATACCATCCGACCTACATCACTAACAACTACTTGTGCTAAGTTTCAAGTCGAAAGCTTGTTTCGTTCGAAAGTTAGCGTGATTTCAACAGACGGACGGACATGCTTAGATCGACTCAGAATTTCACCACGACCCAGAATATATATACTTTATGGGGTCTTAGATCAATATTTCGATGTGTTACAAACGGAATGACAAAGTTAATATACCCCCCATCCTATGGTGGAGGTTATAAAAATCATAAACCAAAAGGATAGCGTCACTGAATGTTACCTGATAATTGAAGATTCCAAAATGAAGAGAATGAAGGGGTTGTGATTCTGTTGGTGTTTTCTTTCTTTATACACCATCACGAACATTGATAGACTTATTGTTTGTTATTTTCAATAACTTTCAAAAAAAAAGAAAACGAAAAATGTTCTCAATAATTCAAAATAACAAATATTTTATATATTTTATTTGTTATTTATTATATTATTTTACTATATTATTTTTTAACAATCACTCCGTACACCAACTAAAAATACAACGCGCAAACATATCGATTACATCGATTACAGGTATCGATTACATGTAGATAAAAGAAATATAGGAAATGTTGTGTTTGTGTTTCCTTAAGGTTTGAAAGGATTGAATACTTCTTAGTACGAATGAAGTAAAATATTTGTCAATGCTAAGTGTTATTCGTATATATGATAAGCTTTCTATAATAAAGGGAGTCAGTATTATCATTTTATATGACATTTTACTAAATTTGAGGAAAATTGTAAATAAACAAATACATTTTATTCTTTCACACAAAAATTTAACTTAATGGAAATAAAATGGCTAAACTAAATTGATGAACATTTATTCCTTTAGTTTCGAATGCACTTTTTTCTGGATAAAAGAATTTACAAAGAATACTTTATAAAACTAACGAAGAGAATCCTATCGGCAGGCAAAAATCTGTGTCAACATTTTATTCGCATTTATTGAATTGAAAATTGTCTATTCTCGTACTTATAAAATTTTGTTTATAATTGAAAACAACCTTTGTTTTGCTTAATGCTCGAGAGCAAACAAAAAAGGAAAACATCCTTTTATACTTGAGTCTGTCATCCACAATTGAGATTATGAAAGATGCAAGGTATTAAACCCCTTTTTTGCATAGAAACAACTAAGCAGTGTGAAAAAGTTTAGAGCTTTTATGTTTTTTTTTTTTGTGTTAAACACTGGCTATACAATGCCAACAACCGTCACAATGACATCCATTTACTTAAAATTCAGCATTTCGTTGCATTTCTGTGCGGTGACAGAGACAGTGGTAAAAACGATTGCTCGCATTACGCAACAGAAATGTCCTGGTTTAGTTTGTGGAGACATCTTCATCGTCCTTATATTCACTGCGGCCGACACCGCCAGCTTTCCTTCTCAGCGATGCATGAAGCGAAAGCTAAAGTTGTGGTGGGACGAAATTGAAAAACCACAAAAGAATGAATGAAAGAGATTCCATTGGTATTGGTAATTGCTGGTACTCTATATTGAAAATACAAATGTTTCATTCAAAGTATTCAATATTGTTTTCTAAGTGTAGTGTATTTTCCAGCCTTTCGTTTTTTCCTTATATTATTCTTACAAAAAAATATTGCAAATATACACAGAAAAAATTTCACAAAAATTTTTCCAATTAAAATTTTAATTGAGTTTTAAAAAATATTCAATTAAAAATTCAATTGATGCAACTTTGTATACCCTCCATCATAGGATGGGGGTATATTAACTTTGTCATTCCGTTTGTAACACATCGAAATATTGCTCTAAGACCCCATAAAGTATATATATTCTGGGTCGTGGTGAAATTCTGAGTCGATCTAAGCATGTCCGTCCGTCCGTCCGCCCGTCTGTTGAAATCACGCTAACTTCCGAACGAAACAAGCTATCAACTTGAAACTTGGCACAAGTAGTTGTTATCGATGTAGGTCGGATGGTATTGAAAATGGGCCATATCGGTCCACTTTTACGTATAGCCCCCATATAAAGGGACCGTCAGATTTGGCTTGTGGAGCCTCTAAAAGAAGCATATTTTATCCGATCCGGCTGAAATTTGGTATATGGTCTCTAACAACCATGCAAAAATTGGTCCACATCGGTCCATAATTATATATAGCCCCCATATAAGCCGATCCCCTTGCGGAGCCTCAAAGAGAAGAAAATTTCATGCGATCTGGCTGAAATTTGGTACATGATGTTGGTATATGGTCTCTAACAACCATGCAAAAATTGGTCCATATCGGTCCTTAATTATATATAGCCCCCATATAAACCGATCCCCAGATTTGGCTTGTGGAGCCTCTAAGAGAAGCATATTTCATCCGATCCGGTTGAAATTTGGTACATGGTGTTGGCATACGGTCTCTAACAACCATGCAAAAATTGGTTCACATCGGTCCATAATTATATATAGCCCCCATATAAACCGATCCCCAGATTTGGCTTGCGGAGCCTCACAGAGAAAAAAATTTCATCCGATCCGGCTGAAATTTGGTACATGATGTTGGTATATGGTCTCTAACAACCATGCAAAAATTGGTCCACATCGGTCCATAATTATATATAGCCCCCATATAAGCCGATCCCCTTGCGGAGCCTCAAAGAGAAGAAAATTTCATGCGATCTGGCTGAAATTTGGTACATGATGTTGGTATATGGTCTCTAACAACCATGCAAAAATTGGTCCATATCGGTCCTTAATTATATATAGCCCCCATATAAACCGATCCCCAGATTTGGCTTGTGGAGCCTCTAAGAGAAGCATATTTCATCCGATCCGGTTGAAATTTGGTACATGGTGTTGACATACGGTCTCTAACAACCATGCAAAAATTGGTTCACATCGGTCCATAATTATATATAGCCCCCATATAAACCGATCCCCAGATTTGGCTTGCGGAGCCTCACAGAGAAAAAAATTTCATCCGATCCGGCTGAAATTTGGTACATGATGTTGGTATATGGTCTCTAACAACCATGCAAAAATTGGTCCACATCGGTTCATAATTATATATAGCCCCCATATAAACCGATCCCCAGATTTGGCTTGCGAAGTCTCCAAGAGAAGCAAATTTCATCCAATCCGGCTGTAATTTGGAACATGGTGTTAGTATATGATCTTTAACAACCGTGCCAGAATTGGTCCATATCGGTCCATAATTATATATAGCCCCCATATAAAACATTCTCCAGATTTGACTTCCGGAGCCTCTTGGAGGAACAAAATTCATCCGATCCGGTTCAAATTAGGCACGTGGTGTTAGTATATGGTTGCTAATAACCATACCAAAATTGGTCCAATCACACAAAAATTGGTCCATATCGGTTCATAATCATGGTTGCCACTAGAGCCAAAAATAATCTACCAAAATTTTATTTCTATAGAAAATTTTGTCAAAATTTTATTTCTATAGAAAATTTTGTCAAAATTTTATTTCTATAGAAAATTTTTTCAAAATTTTATTTCTAGAGAAAATTTTGTTAAAATTTTATTCGGTTCATAATCATGGTTGCCACTCGAGCCAAAAATAATCTACCAAGATTTTATTTCTATAGAAAATTTTGTTGAAATTTTATTTCTGTAGAAATTTTTGTCAAAATTTTCTTTCTATAGAAAATTTTGTCAAAATTTTTATTTCTATAGAACATTTTGCAAAAATGTTATTTCTATAGAAAATTTTGTTAAAATTTTATTTCTGTAGAAAATTTTGTCAAAATTTTATGTCTACTTTGTCAAACTGAATTATATACGTATTGGATAGATCTTTTTTGATTTAATAAATATATACCACGTATGGACTTACATACAATTTAGAAGATGGTGTTAGGAGGTTTTAAGATACCTTGCCATCGACGAGCGTTACCGCAACTTAAGTAATTTGATTGTGGATGGCAGTGTTTAGATGAAGTTTCTACGCAATCCATGATGGAGGGTACATAAGCTTCGGCCTGGCCGAACTTACGGCCGTATATACTTGTTTTTTTAATTGAAACAAAAATTAATAGTATCTATTAATTTTTTAATTGATTTCTGTGATTGAAGACATTTCAATTAAAAAATTAATTCGATAAAAATTGCCTCTGTAACATATATTCCCAATAATATTCTGTTTCAATCATATGTTAGCACTCATATAAAGCGACGCCCATATTTCAATTCAGGCTTTATAATTACAGCACAAAAGTTGATATCGATTCGCAATTTTTTCTTCCTTATATATAACGGTCAAGAACTGAATATATACGTATTTAATCGGCCTTTGTTTTGTCTAATATATATATCCCGCATGGACTAACTTACAATTTAACAAGTACACCTAGACGTCGCTTTGCGTTGTTTCGAAGTTGCGTCGCTGCTGAATTAGTACTAGTTTTCACTTTGCGTCGTTAGATTTTCGAAGTTGCGTTGTTATCTGTCTTCAATCTTTGCATGGTTTGCCATCGAAACTCATAATTCACTTTGCGTCGTGGGTTTTTTTTTTTTTTTGAAACGTATCTGCGACGCAAATCGAGGTCTAGGTATATATACGGCCGTAAGTTCGGCCAGGCCGAATCCTATGTACCCTCCACCATGGATTGCGTAGAAACTTCTACGAAAGACTGTCATCTACAATCGAATTACTTGGGTTGTGTATCTTAAAACTACTTAACATGGATTGCGTAGAAACTTCTACGAAAGACTGTCATCTACAATCGAATTACTTGGGTTGTGTATCTTAAAACTACTTAACATCGTTTTCTACATTGTGAGTTAGTCCATACGTGGTAGAGGTCAGAATTGAAATATGGTGGTCGCTTATATGGGGGCTATATACAATTATGGACATGATATGGACCAAATTTTTGTGATTGGGGATCGATTTATCTGAGGGCTATATATAACTCTAGACCGATATGGGCCTAGTTAGGCATGGTTGGTAACGGCCATATACTAGCACAATGTACCAAATTTCAACTGACTCGGTCCTCCAAGAGGACTCATATACTACCACCACGTACCAAATTCCAACGAGATCGGATGAATTTTGCTTCTCCAAAAGGCACCGCAGGTCAAATCTGGGGATCGGTTTATATGGGGGCTATATATAATTATGGACCGATTTCGACCAATTTTTGCATGTGTGTGAGGCCATACCCAGCGGCGGAATCGAGAAGGACCTTACAAATTCAGGCATGTTAAATGCCTTAAATTGGAAGGAGTTGTGTTTATAAGACATGCATGTGTACTGATTTTACATTCATCGTAGGCATTTTAAAATCAGACCTGTAATTAAGCATTGCGTTTTATTTACTTTTTCATTTTATACACCCGGACATTCTCTTTGCCTTCTTTATAGAAGTTGTTTAGCATGGGTGTTAAAATGATGTAGCAAGAGAGTTGTCTTGTGCTCTCGTTTAAAAGAGAGCTTTAAAATTGTTTACATCCCTATTCATTTATAATTAGAATGCATTTGTAATGCCTTTGGAAGTCAAGCGGTTATTTCATATTATGACAGAAAATATTTTCATTAATTGTCTTTGCATATGTTAATAAACGATAATAAAAGTGCATAATAATTTTGCGGGCGCCAATTCACGCGATTCGTTCGTTCAGTTTTGATTTTGTGAAGTACAGACGCGTTCCTTGTTTTGTGTTTTTAAATTTGTGAAATTGTGAAAAGTTAAACCTACAGCATGGGTGTTAAAGTTATGCAGAAGGAGCAATGCATTTTCAATGCCTTTCTAAGTCAATCGCTCGTTTTATAAAATCCCACTTACAAATATAAGTAGACAAGCATCTAACATAATTGGATTGCCTTCAATTTCCCAAAAAGGGCCATTATTTTTCTATAATTTCTTGAATTTAAATTCTTCCAGATCTCAACAACAAATGTGGCGAAAGAAGTCCTGACTTAAAAATTTGTATATTTTTTTTCTTTAATTTTATATTTATTATCTATTTATTTATCTATCTTTGAACTCGAAACTTCTTATTGTAACAATAAATCTGAATTAAAACAATAACTATGTCTAGTAATGAGAAAGTCATTCTTTTGAGCACGTATAGGGAAGACCGCCCTGTACTACAGAACACCTTCTTGACGTAGCGCTGCAACATGCCTGTAATAAGAAGGAGCGAAGGTGTGGTTTTATTTTCAGTAATTATATAGGGATTCTTATATACACCCCTGTAGAACTCCTTCTGTTTAGAGGGCTGGTGAACGCCCTTTTATGTAAGCTACAAAGAAGGCCATGCCCTCCAATCTCACCCTATGTTAAATGGAAAGGAAGGTGTAGTGTCCTAAGCAGGCCTCTGTAATGCCTAGACAGGCCTGGAAAAAGGCCTTCCAAGCACATGAACTACGCCGCTGGGTATATTAACACTACGTACCAAATTTCAACTGAATCAGATGAATTTTGATCTTCCAAGAGGCTCCGGAGGTCAAATCTGGTGATCGGTTTATATGGGGGCTACATATAATTATGGACCGATATGGACCATTTTTTGCATGGTCATTAGAGACGATATACTAACACTATGTACCAAATTTCAGCCGGATCGGATGAAATTTGCTTCTCTTAGAGGCTCCGCAAGCCAAATCGGGAGATCGGTTTATATGGGATCTATAATTATATGGGATATATAATTATTGACCGATGTGGACCAATTTTTGCATAGTTGTTAGAGACAATATACTTACACCATGTACCAAATTTCAGCCGGATCGGATGAAATTTGCTTCCCTACAACAAACGCTTACAACAATCTAATGCATGGGGGCTTATTATCGTCCATTAGAAAATGCCAAAAAAAAAATGGTCCACAATTTTATCGAAAACCTAAACTCGTGAAATTATCATTGGTGCTGTCTCTTCGAGTGTGGCTTTCAGGTCTCTTCAATGTTGTAAACGTACATCCATATATAATCTTTGTACGTGGATTTCCGGTATGTCATGATTTAATTAAAACCATTTTGCACGCAGCCAAAGATTTATCCTGTAATCATGAATCGCAATATGTTTACCATAAATATCAGTGTTAAAGCTCGAAGCACGTATTTTTAGGAAAGAAACAAAACGCCAGAAAGTCCCACATAGTAATTTGCAATTCCAATGAGCTTTAGCATTCCCCCATTCATGTCATTCAAAGAGCTACACTGTGTTTTTTTTTCTACAACATTGTCACCTAATCCCAGGCGGGAATATTGACTTCTGTGAATTAAAGCTACCTTGGTAGTTTGAATTAATACACTATACCGCAAATAGTATAGAAGCGGGGAAATTCCTTTATGGTCATGCATTTAGAGACACATTTTAATTATACATGTGACATTTGCCAAATGTTGGAAGTTAAAGAAAGCTCTTAACGGGGCTCTCACCCATGGATATGAATCTGAAGCCTACACACAAAGAAAAAAATCAGCTGGAAAACTGGTATCGCGAACGTTATTCTTTTCTTCCAGGTTTTTGATTTCTTTCAAAAAGTTCAAACCTTTATCAACAAAAAAAAATTTATCTCAATCTCGTTTATATCAAATACTGCTCATTTGAGCCTTTATGTCACAAATAAGGCACATTTTCGTATTAAAAATTTAATATAGTTGTCGAATGCAGATTGGTCTTCATGCATCTTGAACCGAAATTCCATTAAATGTTTTATTGAATTGTATTGAATTGAAACGTAATGAATTGAAATGTATTGAGTTGAAATTTATATTTCTATAAAAATTACTTCTATGTTAGTTTGTAAAGCAATGAGTTAAGAACAATACAACACTGAATTAAGATTTTTGCAATGACGATTGGCAACTCCTTTTATCTTTTTTATCCGCTCTTATTTTATAAGAGGGTTCCTGTCATGTACAACAAGAAATCTCCTTCCTCTTGCCGCTTGACTGTCAACCAGATCAGTTCGTTGCCTCACGTCGCTCATAGGGATCTCTCCCGTCTCTCAACTATAATAAATGTAAGAGACACGAAATCACACCTGTTGTAATTTGGGTTGCGGGGAGTATTTCGTCGAAGCAACTTGGGGTATTTGCTAGAGTTCCCAACTTTAACTTCTTTATCTATTGGAACCTAAGTTCCACTCAACAACCAAGCACTGGTGTTTTCATGAACCTAAGTACTTTGTTATTGCAAAAAACATTCGGTGTCTTGACGAACCTTAGTTTACCTCTAAACTAAGCCAAACGGCATATAACACAAAGATAAGTATAATCTACATAGTCCTTCGAAAAAACTTGAACCAATCCTTAGATTGAATGCCGAACATCATTTCGAAATCTTACGAAAATGTTTGGAATATATACGCAATAACATTATTTCTGTTTCCAAACGTTGCATTTGGCACATCGTCTGTAGGTAAGAGGTACGTTTCTTTTAAATAAAGTTTCTTTAAATCGGCTTGTGGCCGCAGAAAACTATGCTTTATAAATATGAATGTTTGTCTGTGTGCGTTGCTTGTGCGTTGATGGCTATACCGACAATGGTACGTTTTTTTTTAATAATAACAGCTACGCCATAAAAAAATCGTTTCTGTAACATATAAAGCATAACATATATATTTTCAGGATTGGCCCAAACAAAATATTGTTTGTATTGTTCAAACATACACTGGTAGAAAAAAATTTTAATGAATTATTCTTTGTGTGGATATATTTTTAAGGCGCCAATTGGTTACTTCCATTATTTTCCTTGCAGCATACTCTCTAGGTCTCTCTTTCTAAACACATATATGTTTATAGGCTATTTCTAAATAAATATATGTTTGCATCTAAGCATATTACATTTACAAACATTTTATGTCCCAAACATGTTATGATAGTTTATAAATATTATATGCTTGCACTTAAAAATATTGTGTTAACAAATTTGAGTCCCAAACATATAATTTTTACATCCAAACATATGAAAAACAGTCCTTTTCGTCCGTGCAGTTAGGTATATTTTTGCTGGTTAAATTCCACAATTTGAATGACGAAATGACGAAATTGCGTCGAAAAGTGGAATTAAAATAATTCTCCAGTGGTTTGTGTTTTGGCTAAAAACAATTTTAACTTCGTATCCTTCTTTCGAATCTCATACAGGTTAGAATCTTTCTACCATACAAACGCCTAAAAACCTTCCATCCAGGGCTATATCGATTGAGGAAATGGTTATGAGCCCGATTCTATTGATAGGACCATATTCATATGTTACCCTCAAAAATGTGTTCTGAGATCTTAAGAATTTTATCTTCCCTTAAGGATTTTGGTATTGATTCCGAGCCAACGGTGCGGCTAGATTTAAATCTAGGCTCTATAAAATAAAAATTAGGATACTAGATCTGTATCGAATGTACATTCTCTTTTTGCCGCATAGTAAAATATACGCTCATGTTCAAATAAATGTTAGTTTAAAAATCCATAAAAATCCAAAGTGGAACTGATGCTTCAAAGTAAAACAGGTCTTCATAATTTCGTAAAAACTTTAAATCAAATTTTCAAAATTTTTAAAATTAGTCTTAAATTATTAGTTTAAATTACAAACTGGAACTGATGCTTCAAAGTAAAACAGGTCTTCCCAATTTCGTAAAAACTCTAAATCAAATATTCAAAATTTTTAAAATTAGTTTTATGGTATTGAGCAAATATTTGACAGAAGTCAAAAAAGAAGTTGTCGTCAGATAGTATTAAGAAAACAAGTAAGGAAAGTCTAAAGTCGGGCGGGGCCGACTATATTATACCCTGCACCACTTTGTAGATCTAAATTTTCGATACCATATCACATCCGTCAAATGTGTTGGGGGCTATATATAAAGGTTTGTCCCAAATACATACATTTAAATATCACTCGATCTGGACAGAATTTGATAGACTTCTACAAAATCTATAGACTCAAAATTTAAGTCGGCTAATGCACTAGGGTGGAACACAATGGTAGTTAAAACAAGTAAGGAAAGTCTAAAGTCGGGCGGTGCCGACTATATTATACCCTGCACCACTTTGTAGATCTAAATTTTCGATACCATATCACATCCGTCAAATGTGTTGGGGGCTATATATAAAGGTTTGTCCCAAATACATACATTTAAATATCACTCGATCTGGACAGAATTTGATAGACTTCTACAAAATCTATACACTCAAAATTTAAGTCGGCTAATGCACTAGGGTGGAACACAATGTTAGTAAAAAACAAGTAAGTAAAGTCTAAAGTCGGGCGGAGCCGACTATATTATACCCTTCACCACTATGTAGACAAACATTTGTGTTACCATCTCAACTACTTAAAATTTGCTGGGAGCTATATAAAAGTTTGCATTTCCAGATACAAATACTTCTAATGGAAACAATTTTTTATACTTCTACAAAAACTCTAGGATTAAAATTTAAATCGGCTAACGCCCTGGGATGAAACACAATGTTAGTAAAAAATATGGGAAATATGAAGCGAGAGAATTTTTAATGCAATTGTACAAAAGAGATTTATGATTTTTCAGGCGATACATATGTATTCGAGATATAGGACAATTAGAGTAATATTTACAATTTTTGCTACTCAGCAGTGGCGATTTTACAAGGATATTGGTTGGATCTCGCCAAGATATGTGGTAAAGTGTGGGTTGTGATATATTATTTGGTCTGAACCAATTGTGACTAAATTTGAAATGCATAGTTAGAATAATAATTCTGCTATCTATGCGAAATTTCACGTAAATGGGAGTATAACTTTGGCCCACCTGGTCATATGAGTGCAACTCGGACGGGAGATATATATGGAAGCCATATCTAAATCTGAACCGATTTGAACCATATTTGCCACAATTACCTATACTACTAAACGTACTCCTTGTGCGAAATTTTTAACAAATCACGGCAAAACCCTGCATATATATATATATATATATATATATATATATATATATATATATATATATATATATATATATATATATATATATATATATATATATATATATATATATATATATATATATATATATATATATATATATATATATATATATATATATATATATATATATATATATATATATATATATATATATATATATATATATATATATATATATATATATATATATATATATATGGCAGCTATATCTAAATCTGAATCGATTTTGACCATATTTGGCACATACAATAGTATCGTTAAAAGTACCGCTTGTGCAAAATTTGAAGTAAGTCAGGGCAAAACTCTGGCTTTTGAGACCATATAAGTCCAAATCGGGGGGAAAAATATATATGTGAGCTATATCTAAATCTGAACCGATTTTAACAAAATTTGACACACTTAACGATACTATTAAACGTACCCCTTGTGCAAAATTTGAAGCAAATCACGGCAAAACTCTGGCTTTTGTGGCCATATAAGTTCAAATCGGACGAAAGATATATATGGGAGCTACATCTAAATTTTAACCGATTTCAATCAAATTTACCAAGCATTGGTAGAATGTTAATTCTACCCTCTCTGCAAAATTTCACGAAGATCGGTAGTAAACTTTGGCCTCTGTGGTCATATGAGTCTAAATCGGACGAAAGATATATATGGGAGCTATATCTAAATCTGAACCGATTTGGCTGATATTTTGCAAGATTTTCGAGATTCATAAAATATTTGGATGTACGGTATTTCAAGAAAATCGGTTGATAAACACGCTAACTATGACCACATCGGGGATAAATATATATGGCAGCTATATCTAAATCTGAACCGATTTTTTCCAAAAACAATAGCGATTGTCTCTGTCCCAAGAAACGGCCCTATGCCAAATTTGAGGACGATCGGACTTAAATTGCGAGCTGTACTTTGTGCACAAAATTACATATACACACCCAGAGAAGGAATATGATCACTTCAAACATGTTTTAAGAGCAAAATGTTATTTTTGGGTGGTGACCATGTAACATGGTTTTTGCAACCATGTTATTTTCTCGGAAATCATGTATCTGATTTTGGCAAGCAGGTTATATTTGACGAGAAAATAACATTTTAGTGACAAGCATGTTACATGGTCACCATACAAAAATAACATTTTGCTCTTGAAACATGTTTGAGGTGATCATATTCCTTATCTGCGTGCAGACAGACGGACGGACAGACAGACAGACGGACATCGCTAAATCGACTCAGAATTTAATTCTACGCCGATCGGTATACTAAAAGATGGGTCTATGACATTGGCGTAGCTAGGGGGGTGCTGGGGGGGGGCTATGCCCCCCCCAGAATAGTTCTTGCCCCCCCCAGAATAATCAAAGCTACAGTTGTTTTATATTTTAATTCAAGCTTTGCGATGTGTTTAATCCAATTAAGATTGTGGCAGAGAGAGTATGTTAAGCATATTTTTTAGTATTGATATTTACATTACAACTAAAAACACGTAATAAAAACACTAAAAGGAAACTTGAGACGCACATTTTCAAAAATAGTCAATTTATAACTACGTTGATTAAAATCATAAATCGTCACATGCCCAATTTACCATCTAAAATCGTCAAAATCACGAAAAATCCACAGAGTTGGCACCGCTGCTCTCGACAGTTGCTTTGTTGTATTCTGTTCTCAGAGAATTTTTAAAAACTAATCGAAGATAGACGTTTTATAATATTCAATTTATTTTTTGCCTTTTATTAAATTTTTTATTCTAAGTATTTTTTATACACGATGAATATATTAAGTTTATGTTTTGCTTTATGATTTCTAGTCCTGTTTTAAAACACACATTTTAAATAAAATTTAAAAATCATATGTTTGTTGTCTTGAATTAAAAATAAATAACAAACAATATTTTTCAAACACATACTTAAAGCAATGCTTTTATTTTTTGTTATATTAAATAACGGTAAGTTGCTATTTGATTATTTATAGCGGTGTCGTGGAACCGGCTCCCACACACAATAAAATATTTTTTGTCTTCAACCATGAAATTAATTGATCTAATTAATTATACCCTTCACCACTACTGTGGTACAGGGTATAATAAGTTAGTGCATTTGTATATAACGCCAAGAAATAGTGGTCATAGACCCATCTTTTAGTATACCGATCGGGTAAGAATTAAAATCTGAGTCGATTTAGCGATGTCCGTCTGTCTGTCTGTCTGTCCGTCCGTCTGTCTGTATATGTAATTTTGTGCACAAAGTACAGCTCGCAATTTAAGTCCGATCGTTCTCAAATTTGGCATAGGGCCGTTTCTTGAGACAGAGATAATTGCTATTGGTTTTGGAAAAAATCGGTTCAGATTTAGATATAGCTGCCATATATAATTATCTACGATGTGGTCATAGTTAGCGTGTTTATCAACCAATTTTCTTGAAATACCGTACATCCAAATATTTAATGAATCTCGCAAATCTTGCAAAATATCAGCCAAATCGGTTCAGGTTTAGATATAGCTCCCATATATATCTTTCGTCCGATTTAGACTCATATGACCACAGAGCCCAAAATTTACTACCGATCTTCATGAACTTTTGCACAGAGGGTAGAATTGGCATTCTACCAATGCTTGGTACACTTGATTGAAATCGGTTCAAATTTAGATAAAGCTCCCATATATATCTTTCGTCCGATTTGAACTTATATGGCCACAAAAGCCAGAGATTTGCCGTGATTTGCTTCAAATTTTGCACAAGGGGTACGTTTAATAGTATCGTTAAGTGTGTCAAATTTTGTTAAAATCGGTTCAGATTTAGATATAGCTCCCATATATATCTTTCGTCCGATTGAACTTATATGGCCTCAAAATCCAGGGTTTTGCCGTGCTTTGCTTCAAATTTCGCACAAGGAGTACGTTTAGTAGTATAGGTAATTGTGCCAAATTTGGTTGAAATCGATTCAGATTTAGATATGGCTCCCATATATATCTCCCGTCCGATTTGCACTCATATGACCAGGGGGGCCAAAGTTATACTCCCATTTACGTGAAATTTCGCATAGATAGCAGAATTATTATTCTAACTATACATGTCAAATTTATTCAAAATCGGTTCAGATTGTATATAGCTCCCATATATACGTACACCAGAGTTGGGGAAATATGGTCGACTGTTTCATATTTTAGACCCATTTTCAATGGGATTTTCCTCCAATTGACTGGATAGTTTCCACAGAGAATACAAATATGGCCAAAATTCTCACAGTTTACACAAAATTCTGTGATGATTTCCCCATATCCTACACACTGCAATGCCAAAATTTCCTCAGAACGGATGAGTTTTAAATAAGGCTCCAAGTCGCCCTACACATATCATGGCGAGATCTAACCAATATCCTTGTAAAATCGCCATTGCTGAGTAGCAAAAATTGTAAATATTACTCTAATTGTCCTATATCTCGAATACATATGTTTCGCCTGAAAAATTAAAAATCTCTTTTGTACAATTGCATTAAAATTTCTCTCGCTTCATATTTCCCATATTTTTTACTAACATTGTGTATCATCCCAGGGCGTTAGCCGATTTAAATTTTAATTCTAGAGTTTTTGTAGAAGTACAAAAAATTGTTTCCATTAAAAGTATTTGTATCTGGAAATGTAAACCTTTATATAGCTCCCAGCAAATTTTAAGTAGTTGAGATGGTAACACAAATGTTTGTCTACATAGTGGTGAAGGGTATAATATAGTCGGCTCCGCCCGACTTTAGATTTTACTTACTTGTTTTTAATTGAAATGTATTCAATCAAAAAAAAAATGATAGTATCAATCATCAAAGCCAATTAAAAAATTAATTGATACAACTAATTTTTGTGATTGAGTTTTTTTTGTTTTTGATTGATTTTGCTGCATATTGCCTTTAACACCGCAATAAAATTGAGGATGTATAGTTTTATCAATAGGGGTAATTTATCGCTTCGGAAATTTCGACAAAATTTTGAAGGATGTCTGGGGGGGGGGGCATAGCCCCCCCCCCCAGAGAAAATTTTTAGCTCCGCCAATGGTCTATGACCACTATTTCTTGGCGTTACATACAAATGCACAAACTTATTATACCCTGTACCACAGTAGTGGTGAAGGGTATAAATATGGGAAACGTTTAAATCTGAAGCAATTTTCGATATATATGTATTAGAAGTTTAGGAAAATTAGAGTCATTTTTACAACTTTTCGACTAAGCAGTGGCGATTTTACAAGGAAAATGTTGGTATTTTGACCATTTTTGTCGAAATCAGAAAAACATATATATGGGAGCTATATCTAAATCTGAACCGATTTCAACCAAATTTGGCACTCATAGCAACAATGCTAATTCTACTCCCTGTGCAAAATTTCAACTAAATCGGAGTTAAAAATTGGCCTTTGTGGTCATATAAATGTAAATCGGGCGAAAGCTATATATGGGAGCTATATCTAAATCTGAACCGATTTCAACCAAATTTGGCACGCATAGCTACAATGCTAATTCTACTCCATGTGCAAAATTTTAACCAAATTGGGGTAAAACTCTGGCTTCTGGGACCGTATTAGTCCATATCGGGCGAAAGATATATATGGGAGCTATATCTAAATCTGAACCGATTTCAATAAAATTTGGCACACTTGACTATAGTACTAATTGTTCTTCTTGTGCAAAATTTTAAGCAAATTAGGGTAAAACTCTGACTTCTGGGACCGTATTAGTCCATATCGGGCGAAAGATATATATGGGAGCTATATCTAAATAAGAACCGATTTCACAAAAATCAATAGGGTTCTATTCTGAGCCAAAACACATACTTGTGCCAAATTTGAAGTCGATTGGGCTAAAACTGCGACGTAGACTTTGATTACAAAAATGTGTTCACGGGCAGACGGACATGGCTATATCGACTCAGGAGCCACCCTGAGCATTTTTGCCAAAGACACCATACGTCTATCTCGTCTCCTTCTGGGTGTTGCAAACATATGCACTAACTTATAATACCCTGTTCCACAGTGTGGCGCAGGGTGTAACAAGAGAACGAAACTGTCAAGCGAAACTGCGTCAGTAGGTGGCGTCATGAGGAAAATTTCTCTAATACCATGCAGTTTTGTCGGCGCTTCTCTTAAATATCATACAGTTTGCGTCGGCGTCACCCAGTTCAGTTCTCTGCCGGCCTTATGAAACGTAAGAAAAATAGATTTTAAGGAGCCCACCCTGAGCATTTTTGCCAAAGACACCATGTGTCTATCTCGTCTCCTTCTGGGTGTTGCAAACATATGCACTAACTTATAATACCCTGTTCCACAGTGTGGCCTTATGAAACGTAAGAAAAATAGGATTTACAACCTACTTTGTAGTAACAAATGTTCTTTTATATAAATCTTTTCATTCTATTCATTTATTTTTGGCAGACAATTTGAAATTATAACTGCCGATGCCTTTATAAACAATTTATCAAAACAGCGCTTAGACCGCAACGTCGGTAATACCAAAGCTGCAGGCATTGTGCGACATCTATACGGTTGACATTTGTTGTTTTTGTGGAAGAGAAATTTTCGTCCTCTTGTTTTCTTAATACTCTCTGTCGTCGTCTCAGTCAGTGTTGCCAATATAGGGGATTTGTCCCCAAATTGGGTATATTTTTTCGTGAATGGGGAACAAATTTCTGAGTTTGAGACTTGGGGATTTGTTGGCGAATTTCCATAAATTTGGAAATCTTTTCGAGAAATCGGTTCAATCTTAAAAAAAATATGATTTTTATAGGAAATTTTATTTCTATAGAAAATTTTGTCAAAATTTATTTCTATAGAAAATTTTCTCAAAATTTTATTTCTATAGAAAATATTCTCAAAATTTTATTCCTACTCGTATATAGAAAATTTTGTCAAAATTTTATTTCTATAGAAAATTGTCTAAAAATTTTACTTCTATAGAAGGGAGCCACTTTGGTGCAATGGTTAGCATGCCCGCCTTGCATACACAAGGTCGTGGGTTCGATTCCTGCTTCG
The DNA here is from genome assembly GCF_050003625.1 of Haematobia irritans. Lineage (NCBI taxonomy): Eukaryota > Metazoa > Arthropoda > Insecta > Diptera > Muscidae > Haematobia > Haematobia irritans. The sequence continues at coordinate 134,629,445 of NC_134400.1, forward strand.
ACCGAACACCAAAAAGTCAAGTAATGCTGGTGACATTTCTGAGTGTTTCAAAGCTTCTCTAAGTGGTTTCACTGCAATGTAGAACGCCGTTCGGACTCGGCTATAAAAAGGAGGTCCCTTGTCATTGAGCTTAACATGGAATCGGGCAGCACTCAGTGATAAGAGAGAAGTTCACCAACGTGGTATCACAATGGACTGAATAGTCTAAGTGAGCCTGATACATCGGGCTGCCACCTAACCTAACCTAACCTACTTCTATAGAAATTTTTTTTCAAATTTTATTTCTATAGAAAATTTTGCAAAAATTTTATTTCTATAGGACATTTTTTCAAATTAAAGAAATAAAATTTTGACAAAATTTTCTATAGAAATAAAATAGAAAATTTTCTCAAAATTTTATTTCTATGTAGAAAATTTTCTTAAAATTTTATTTCTATGTAGAAAATTTTCTTAAAATTTTATTTCTATGTAGAAAATCTGTCAGAAGTTTATTTCTATATAGAAAATTTCTATAGACACTTTTGCAAAAATTGTATATCTATGTAGAAAATTTTCTCAAAATTTCTATTTCTATATAGAAAATTTTATCAGAAGTTTATTTCTATCGAAAATTTATGAAGTACCTCTTTGCAAAATCTACCATTTCTGGTAGAGTTCTACCAAATTTGGCAACGTGTTCATATCTCCAAACATGTGCAATACGATCATCAGTCTCTTGGTGTTGTGGTTCAAAATCTTGATCTTATTGCAGCTTGCTGGATTTGACAAAAATTTTAATTTTTAAAGTATTGCTGATTTTCTACATCAGAGCCTTTTGCTTTATTTGTTTTTCAAAAAAAAACTTGTCAAAAATGTATGGGGGATTTTTGTGAGGAATTTAAGTTTAAATTGGGGATTTTTGGGGACGAAAACATCATAATTTGAGGAAAAGAACCAGAAAAATAATGGCAACACTGGTCTCAGTCAAACCAGAAACATCTTTAGCTTGAATACTTTACATCACGGTAAGAGTATTTTCCCAAAACTGTATCCATATATTTCGAAATTTTGGGAAAATATTTGCCTTGTTTGACTATACTCTTACGGTACGGTCACATTAGGCAAGACCACAGTCAAACCAACAAACATTTCTAGCTCAGTTTGCATAAGTAAGATCAAGGTGAGCAGTCTTTACGGAAAACTATATCCATTTGTTCCAAAAATATTTCTGGAAAAAGGTTTGCCACTCATCTTAGGCAAATATTTGCCTAGTGTGGCCACCATACCCATATTTGAAGCTTTTTTATCTTTAATTCAAAGATTCAATATCTCAGTTTCAAAAATTTTAAAATTATATCATTAGATAAATTGCTCGTATATATTTACTTCAAAATACAAGAAATCAGTGGCGAGCAATTGTGACATTGAAATAAAACAATTTTAAAGGAACATGGATATATTTAGCTCAAAAACAGACAACACAATTCATTCTGCACGCCCAAGCAACCACATTTAAATACATAATTAATATCACAATTCCAGTAACAGAGTTCACTCCTACTTTGTAAAATGTGCAATTAAGGAATGTTCGCATCATGTAAATGTCTGGTTGTTTGTGTCAAATATTCAAAAGGATCCTTTTGTGCGTTATATATCTTAAAATTTGTAGAAGGTAGAAATCTATCACAAAGTTGACAACGCATATATCACAGGAAGAAGGAGAGTACGTAGGTGGATAAGACAGCCAAAAGCAAATACCAATAAAATAATTAGATAACAGGTATAAGAAATGCAACAACAACTGAAATGGTTTTGTCGAGTGAAGGCTGGAATTCAACGAAATGCTCGCTGTCAGCGTTACCATTGAGAATTTTGTAAAAGAATTTTCACAATAATTAAAAAAAATAATACAAACAAGTATATACAGCAGTATGTTCGGCCGGGCCGAATCTTAAATACCCACCACCATGAACCAAATATTAGGGTTTCCTTTGAAATTTCAGGAGGGCTTGAGGACACTTCCCGAAGATAAATTTAAAAATTTCACCTATGAGGACTATATCAGATTCTGGATTTTTTTTGAGTTTTAGAGGAATCATTAACATCTCTTGTAAGTGTGCAAGAAAATTATAAAATAACATCTTGATTTGAAATCTTAAATCTGTAGATTTTCACCCGAGAAGTAAAATCTGGAAATTTTACATTGAGTTACAAGCAATTTTCATGATCAGTGCGCCTTCTATACCCTCAAGAAGTGAAGTCGGTCTATATGGAGGCATTACCAAATGGACCGATAAAAACTTAATCCGATACACGTTTTTGTGAGCCTAAAATACCAGAATATTTACAATTTCAGGCAAATCGGATAAAAACTACGGTTTCTAGAAACCCAAGGAGTTAAATCGGGAGATCGTTCCTCTTTATGGTCATAAAGTACCTCTAGATTTTAAAATTCAGGCAAATTGGATGAAAACTACGATTTCTATAAGCCCAAGACCCCAAATCGGGAGGTCGGTTTATATGGGGACTATATCAAAAGCTGGACCGATATAGCCCATCTTCGAACTTGACCTGCCTGCAGACAAAAGAGAGTTTGTGCAAAATTTCAGCACGATTGCTTCATTATTGAAGACTGTAACGTGATTACAACAGACAGACAGCCAGACAGACGGACAGACGGACATCGTTATATCGTCTTAGAATTTCTCCCTGATCAAGAATATATATACTTTATATAGTCGGAAATCGATATTTCAATGTGTTACAAACGGAATGACAAACTTATTATACCCCCGTCGCCATTCTATGGTGCTGGGTATAACAAGTAAGGAAAGTCTAAAGTCGGGCGGGCCGACTATATTATATCCTGCACCACTTTGTAGATCTAAATGTTCGATACCATATCACATTCGTCAAATGTGTTGGGGGCTATATACAAAGGTTTGTCCCAAATACATACATTTAAATATCACTCGATCTGGACAGAATTTGATAGACTTCTACAAAATCTATAGACTCAAAATTTAAGTCGGCTAATGCACTAGAGTGGAACACAATGTTAGTAAAAAACAAGTATATACAGTAGTAAATTCGGCCGGGCCGAATTTTAAATACCCACCACCATGAATCAAGTATGATAGTTTACTTTGAAAACTCTTCGTCATAGTGGGTTACTTGATAATATATAGAATTGTAGGGGGTTTGATGACAAATCTTCTCCCAAGGCAGTCAGCTCCCGAAGACAAACTTTAAAGATTCTACCTATGAACACCAGATAAGATTCTAGATTTTTGAGAACCAATTTTGTTTGAGTTTTAGAGAAATTATAAACATATCGTGTATATGATTAAATTACGCCTTGATTTGAAATCTTAAATCTGTAGAGTAAAATCTGGAAATTTTACTTTCAGTTTGAAGCAATTTTCATGATCAGTGCGCCTGCTATTTTAGAGAATTTTAGAGTTGAATAAACGAAAATACTTTATAAGTAAAGGAAATTTCGTTTGTCTAAAATTTCATTATAAATTACTAATTTCCAGCAAATCGGATAAAAACTACGGATTCTAGAAGCCCAAGAAATAAAGCCGGGAGATCGGTGTATATGGGGGCTATACCAAAACATGGACCGATACGGACCATTTTCGACTCACCTCTTTATGGTCCCAAAATACCTCTAGATTTTCAATTTCATACAAATCGGATAGAAAATACTGTTTCTAGACGCGTAAGAAGCAAAATAGGGAGATCGGTCTATATGGGGGCTATACCAAAACATGGACCGATGAGCACCATTTGCGACACACCTCTTTATAGTCCCACAATACCTCTATATTTCCAATTTCAGGCAAATCGGATGGTAAATATAGTTTCTAGACGCTCACGAAGCAAAATCGGGAGATCGGTCTATATGGGGGCTATATCAAAACATGGACCGATACGGACCATATTCGACACACCTCCTTATGGTCCTAAAATACCTCTAGATTTTCAATTTCAGGCAAATCGGATGGTAAATATAGTTTCTAGACGCCCAAGAAACAAAATCGGGAGATCGGTCTATATGGGGGCTGTATCAAAACATGGACCGATACGGACCATTTTCGACACACCTCCTTATGGTCCTCAAATACCTCTAGATTTTCAATTTCAGACAAATGGGATAGAAAATACTGTTTCTAGACGCCTAAGAAGCAAAATCGGGAGATCGGTCTATATGGGGGCTATACCAAAACATGGACCGATACGTACCATTTACGACACACCTCTTTATGGTCCCAAAATACCTCTTGATTTCCAATCTCAGGCAAATCTGATAAAAACTACGGTTTTTATAGGCCCAAGACCTCAAATCGGGAGGTCGGTTTATATGGGGACTATATCAAAACTTGGACCGATATAGTCCATCTTTGAACTTGACCTGTCTGCAAACAAAAAACTAATCTGTGCCAAATTTGGGGACGATAGCGCCATTATTGAAGGCTGTAGCGTGATTACAACAGACAGACAGGCGGACATGCTTATATCGTCTTAGAATTTCTCCCTGATCAAGAATATATACTTTATATAGTCGGAAATCGATATTTCGATGTGTTACAAACGGAATGACAAACTTATTATAAAGGGTGATTTGTTAAGAGCTTGATAACTTTTTTTTTTTTAAAAAACGCATAAAATTTGCAAAATCTCATCGGTTCTTTATTTGAAACGTTAGATTGGTCCATGACATTTACTTTTTGAAGATAATTTCATTTAAATGTTGACCGCGGCTGCGTCTTAGGTGGTCCATTCGGAAAGTCCAATTTTGGGCAACTTTTTCGAGCATTTCGGCCGGAATAGCCCGAATTTCTTCGGAAATGTTGTCTTCCAAAGCTGGAATAGTTGCTGGCTTATTTCTGTAGACTTTAGACTTGACGTAGCCCCACAAAAAATAGTCTAAAGGCGTCAAATCGCATGATCTTGGTGGCCAACTTACCGGTCCATTTCTTGAGATGAATTGTTCTCCGAAGTTTTCCCTCAAAATGGCCATAGAATCGCGAGCTGTGTGGCATGTAGCGCCATCTTGTTGAAACCACATGTCAACCAAGTTCAGTTCTTCCATTTTTGGCAACAAAAAGTTTGTTAGCATCGAACGATAGCGATCGCCATTCACCGTAACGTTGCGTCCAACAGCATCTTTGAAAAAATACGGTCCAATGATTCCACCAGCGTACAAACCACACCAAACAGTGCATTTTTCGGGATGCATGGGCAGTTCTTGAACGGCTTCTGGTTGCTCTTCACTCCAAATGCGGCAATTTTGCTTATTTACGTAGCCATTCAACCAGAAATGAGCCTCATCGCTGAACAAAATTTGTCGATAAAAAAGCGGATTTTCTGCCACTGATTTTGGTAATAAAATTCAATTATTTGCAAGCGTTGCTCGTTAGTAAGTCTATTCATGATGAAATGTCAAAGCATACTGAGCATCTTTCTCTTTGACACCATGTCTGAAATCCCACGTGATCTGTCAAATACTAATGCATGAAAATCCTAACCTCAAAAGAATCACTCACCCTTTACCCCCGTCACCATTTTATGGTGGTGGGTATAAAAATATTGGAAACATTTAAATCTGAAGCAATTTTATAAAAAAATATATATATATATATATATATATATATATATATATATATATATATATATATATATATATATATATATATATATATATATATATATATATATATATATATATATATATATATATATATATATATATATATATATATATATATATATATATATATATATATATATATATATATATATATATATATATATATATATATATAAACGTATCGAAGAGTTCATAAATTTCTAAAAATGTATAAATTTATTTACAAACTCATATTTTGTATTGTTCTGTGTGTACTAACAACCTTGTAACGGAGACATTAAGTTCGGACATGATACTGAATATTATTCGCAATTGGCGACTGCAGTCAGAGAAGGAATATGATCATTGATCACCAGAAACATGTTTCAAGAGCAAAATGTTTTTTTGCCGGGGAACATGGAATATGTTTTTTTCTCGCCAAACATAACATGCTTGCAGAAATCAGATACTGAATCCTTCTCTGGGTGTAATTTCAGAGAAAATAACATAGTTAACTACTATGGCATCACAATGGACTGAATATTCTAAGTGAGCCTGAAATATCGGACTGCCACTATGAGATGGTCATATTCCATCTCTAAGTGTAATATTTATTGGTAGCATCCGTCTGAAAATGAATTGTTCGTTACAAACAAATTCATATGTTCTCATAAATACACTTTTCTTATGAATTAAAAATGTAAACATATTATTTTTACACCCTCCACCATAGGATATTAACTTTGTCATTCCATTGTAACACATCGAAATATTGTTCTAAGACCCCATAAAGTATATATATTCTGGGTCGTGGTGAAATTCTGAGTCGATCTAAGCATGTCCGTCCGTCTGTTGAAATCACTATAACTTCCGAACGGAACAAGCTATCGACTTGAAACTTGGTATGAGTTGTTATTATTGGACCACTTTTACATATAGCCACCATATAACCCGACCCCCTGCAAAAATTGGTTCATATCGGTCAATAATTATATATAGCACCCATATAAAACTGTCCCCAGATTTGACCTCCGGACCCTCTTGGAGGAGAAAATTCATCCGATCCGGTTGAAATTTAATATGTGGTGTTATAATATGGTATTTAACAACCATGAAAAAATTGGTCCATATCGGTCCATAATTATATATAACCCCCATATAAAACTGTCCCCAGATTTGACCTCCGGAGCCTCTTGGAGGAGAAAATTCATCCGATCCGGTTGAAATTTAATACGTGGTGTTAGTATATGGTATTTAACAACCATGCAAAAAATGGTCCATATCGGTCCATAATTATATATAGCCCCCCATATAAAACTGTCCCCAGATTTGACCTCCGGAGCCTCTTGGAGGAGAAAATTCATCCGATCCGGTTGAAATTTGGTACATGGTGTTAGAATATGGTCTTTAAGAACCATGCAAAAATTCGTCCATATCGGTCCATAATTATATATAGCCCCCATATAAACCGATCCTCAGATTTGGTATTGGAGCATCTTGGAGGAGCAAATTTCATCCGATTCAGTTGAAATTTTGTAGTTTGTGTAAATATATGGACACTAACAACTATGCCTAACTATCGGTCTATAGTTATACATAGCCATCAAATAAATCGATCCCCACAAAAATTATCGGTTCATAATTATATATAGCCCCCATATAAAGCGACCCCCATATTTCAATTCTGGTTCTCTCATTACCGCGCAAAAGTCCATATCGGTTCGTAATTATTTGTAGACTTACCTATATACACCTTTTTGTCTAATATATACCACGTATGGACTAACTTACAATTTAGAAGTCGATGTTAAGAAGTTTTAAGATACCTTGCCATCGGTAAGTATTACCACAACCCATATATTTCGATTGTGGATGACAGTCTTTCGTAGAAGTTTCTACGCAATCCATGGTGGAGGGCACGTACATAAGATTCGGCCTGGCCGAACTTACTGCCGCATATACTTGTTCTTCACTTACCTTTATGATAGTAGATCAACATCCAATATAGGACTAATAACCTGCAACGTAAACTGTAGCTGTATGTAAATCCAATTAAAAAGGAGATAATTCCTTTGAACACACACAAAATTATAGAGCTCAACACTTAGCTCATTAAAATCTTGATTGACTTGATTTCAATTAATTCATTAATAACAAGATTACAACTGATTATATCTATGAATATTTTCATAATAATATTGAAATCAACAGCACATTCAAATACCTTTAGGACACATACACTTTCAGAGAATTTCTCATTGATTTAACACGTACACATATACATATTATAAGGATATCTTTTTTTGCAATAGATATGGCTCTTTTGCTTCTGTTACTCAGGGCAAAGGCCAACATATATTTAATTACAAACAAAAATCGCAATGAAAACGGTGTTAAGCTTATCAACGAGACCACAATTCAAACGATTATCAATAGCACAATATTCACAAATATATCCTTGAGTTGAATACTTTTTTCTTCTTTGTTACTTGTGGGTGTGTTTGAGCGCGATATACCGTATATACGAAGTAATATATATGTGTGGAGTTATAGTAGGTTTGACGTATACGCCGTTCTCTCCAATCAACACGTTTTAACCGTTAGAATAGAATTTTACTACTAACCTTACGACACCATAGCACGTACATCTCTTCCACATCTCATTCATGTTATCCTTACGTTGTACACATTTAGCGAAATACTTGCCATAAAACATAGACTAACAATAACAACGTCCATATTGAATGGTTTATGCCGAATAAGAGATGATTATAAGCGAGAATAAAAAATGAAAACAAGGATACCAAGGATATTTTTGGGGTGTAGCGCCAAAAACAAAGATTCCCTCTAGACAAAATCAAAACTCTATAGAGTACATCAGCATCCAGTAGTGTATAACAGTTTAGCGTATTTAAAGAGAAAGTAAAAAACAAGAGAGATACGAGTGACAATCAAGAGAAAGTGTTAAGGGTAGTGTTCAGGGCTGCCAATTTTGCCGATTTGTCAGCTTTTTGACGATTTTTTACTCAAAAATTACCATTTTCTGATTTTTGCCTCAAAAATTACGATATTTACTCCGTTCAAAAAATCGAGCGAATTCGAATTAAATTTTACTTACTTTACAAGTGCTTAATTACCTTGTATCAGGGATGGAAAATACAATTTTTAAGAAAGTGCAAAAAATGTATTTTTTGAGCGGAAAGGTACTTTTTACTAAATTTCAACAAAAATTTCACTGGAAGATTATTGTCAAGAGACTGAATTTTAAAGAAAATAAAATTTTGCAAAAATTTTCTATAGAAATAAAATTTTGCAAAATTTTTTCTATAGAAATAAAATTTTGCAAAAATTTCCTATAGAAATAAAATTTTTACAAAATTTTCAATTGAAATAAAATTTTGACAAAATTTTCTATAAAAATAAAATTTTGCAAAAATTCTATATAGAAATAAAATTTTGACAACATTTTCTACCGAAATAAAAAATCGATAATATAGAATCGCATTCTTTTTTCGACTAAAACATTCTTGAAGTTCAATAAAATCCTGTTTTTGACTATGTCTTTTACAAAATCGAGATTTTCTTCCCACATGAACATGTCTGTTTTGCCATATTTGTAAAAGACTATTAGCAAATAAGGTTGATAAAGACTTTCTCAAAATATTAAAATATTTTGTCAAAGCCATTGTACCATAAATCTGATATCGACTCAAAAATGTCTACACAAAAGGTACTAAATCCTGCGCGGGGGTACTACGGTACTGACCGGGGTGAAAAAGTATTGAAAAAAGTGCTATAGTACTGCATTTTCCATCCCTGCCTTGTATTCAATTTTAAGATGACCGGTTAGTAGACAGACTCAATACGCCCCCACTTGTTGAAATCGGGCGATACATATATGTATATGGGGGCTATATCTAAATTTGATCCGCTTATTTCCAAATTCAATAGCGTTCGTCCTTGTGCCAAAAAAAAGAACTGAACCAAGTTTCATCAAAATAATTGCGACCGGAATCCTGCGAACAATATATAGACAGACCGACCGATGAACGGACGGATACGAATAAATCGACTCAGGAGGTGATTCAGAGTCGATCAGTATGTTTTATGGAGTCTAAAATCAATATTTCTGGTAGGCACATTTTTTTTTGTACAGATCAAAGTTATTATACCGTAACCACTATGTGGATTATGATATAAAATCTGGACGCATTTCTTGTTTTTGATGTTTACAAGCTTAAATTTAGAATATACAAATAGTTACTGGATGGCGTTCGATTAGTTTTCGGCTATATTATGACTTACTCAGAAAGTGAAATACAAACATGTACTAATTATAATACATATAAAATTATAATATAATCTGTTTTTATATGAAACTAGAGTAACCCGGTCCGCTTCACTGCGCCTCTCGAGGCATATTTTCTTTAACTTAGTCAACCATATCCTTCGATCTGAAAACAAATTCGAAATGATTTGAACTCTTTTGAAGAGTAGGGTCAGTGGAAGTCTGGCACAAAACTGAAGTACACAGAGAATACAGATTGTTTGTGACAATCGAATTTATTGCCAACCTCCTTTTGGCAGTTGTAGCAACTACCAGTTGGCAGTTGTTTCACCCGACTGATTCGGTCGACACAACCAATATCTCATATGTTGTTGGTTGGGTCTGCCGACCACATTGGTTGTTGCCACCTTCATCATTCCGTTGTGTTGCCCAACTTTGATAATACTAATGACCGAATTAAAAACCAATTTCGTCCCAGTTAAATATTATATATTATTTTATTAAAATATATGTATATAATAAATCTAAATACAAAGTAGGTGACATCGAAAGATAAAAATTGCACTAAATAAACTCATGTATAAATCAACCCTCTGCCATGAATTGGCGAAATCATCCTATACGGTAAGAAATCTTTACTAAAAATAAAATAAAAATTGATTAAGAAATGGAATGGTATATGTTATGTTCGTGTTGAAATCAACTAAATACGATAGAACATCGGCCGTGCCTTATCTTAATGGTGAAAATCGGTTACTGGCAGATTGCAAATAATTGTGAACATAAATTCACAATTCGCCAAATGTCTTGGAGAGGTGCAGCCCATTTGCAAAATTGTAAAAATGTCTCAAATATATCTACACATCTAATTATAAATCATAAATGTTTTCGGGAACCTCCTCAACTTCCACGATTATTTTTGATACATGCTAGATATTAAGATTGTTGAGTTATTTTGAGTCCTCTAAAAAAATTTATTTGCAATACAAACCATTGTTTTGAATTTTTTGTTCCGAGAAAACATTTCTGATACCATTCATGCTGGACTGTGATCCCATTCATGGCGAAGAGATGATAAAATTTTATGTTTTTGTTATTGTTGCCTCTATTTAAAATTTTGAAATAAAATCTTCTTCTTCCAAAAAAACAACAAGTATATACGGCCGCAAGTTCGGCCAGGCCGAATCTTATGTACCCACCACCATGGATTGCGTAGAAACTTCTACGAAAGACTGTCATCCACAATCGAATTACTTGGGTTGTGGTATGTTAAAACTTCTTATTCCTGCATGGTTGTTGGATACCATATACTAACATCACGTACCAAATTTCAACCGAATGGGAAGAATTTTGCTCTTCCAAGGGGCTCTGGAGGTCAAATCTGGGGATCGGTTTATATGGGGCCTATATATAATTATGGACCGATATCGACCAATTTTTGCATGGGAGTTTGAGGCCATATATTAACACCACGTACCAAATTTCAACTGAATCAGATGAATTTTGGTCTTCCAAGAGGTTCCGGAGGTCAAATCTGGTGATCGGTTTATATGGGGCTATATATAATTAAGAACCGATGTGGACCAATTTTTGCATGGTTGTTAGAGACCATATACTAACATCACATACCAAATTTCAGCCGGATCGGATGAAATTTGCTTCTCTTAGAGGCCTCGCAAGCCAAATCGGGGGATCGGTTTATATGGGGGCTATATATAATTATGGACCGATGTGGACCAATTTTTGCATGGTTGTTAGAGACCATATACTGACACCATGTACCAAATTTCAGCCGGATCGGATGAAATTTGCTTCTCTTAGGGGCCTCGCAAGCCAAATCGGGGGATCGGTTTATATGGGGGCTATATATAATTATGGACCGATGTGGACCAATTTTTGCATGGTTGTTAGAGACCATATACTATCACCATGTACCAAATTTCAGCCGGATCGGATGAAATTTGCTTCTCTTAGGGGCATAAGCGTAGGAAGGCCTCTGGGGAGGGGGCTTAGACCCCCCCAGAAAAATTTTAGCCCCCCCCAGAATTTGAAACTCTATTTATGATTTTCCATTTTTCAATAAATGTCAATAGTTTTTTTTTTTTTAATTTTTATAACAATTAAACAAGTATATACAATCGCACAAAGTTCCGCTAAAGACTTTCATGAAATATCGAATTATTTGGGTTGTGGTAGCAGTTGCCGATGGCAATGTTTGAATTCAGATATTTATGAAATAAAGCTGTGGTTGACCTTTTGATTCATTTAGTTTAGTCAATTTAATTAAAAAAATAGTAATTGATATTAAAACTATTCTTTCATAAATTAATATCTTAATAATGCTGCGAAAAAGCGTCGCCAAAAAAGTAGTGAAAATGTTCTTTTTGGGTCTAGAAGTGGTGCAAAATTGGCGGAGAAGCAATGAATGCAATATGAGCTTGTCATAGGACAAATGTCCACCGTTTCAACAGCCGTTGCAATGAATTTGCATCACTTCTTAAGGTGAGATCCGAATTCAGTGTTTTGAATGTGAATTAAAAAATTTTGTGATATTTTCCCAAATAAATAATTTTTTTTATTGTTTTTATGATTTTTAATGCATTCTAACGCTTGTTTGAAACGTTTTTCTAATTATACAATTATTTTTCGAGCTTTATGGACAGATATAGATTAAGGAACATGGTTAATAGAGCCATTGAAAAGAAAACGCCAGATACAAATCTATACACGCCTGGACTGTACATGTTTCGGTTCGGGCGAATGAACCTTTCCACAGCCTTTAGTATAGATCTGGCTGGGAGAGATAACTCAATTTTGGGCCCTTTATGCTAACTCCTTATGGAGAAAACATTTGGGAAATTTCCTCTTACAAATTGAATCATCTTTTCTCCCACTGTACATCATCTTTTCATATACCTTACAAGTCCCTTAATCTTATTTTTATTTCGTTTTGTTACATAGTAATGCAACAACACGAAATTTATTTTTAGAAAGCTAATTTGTTAGAATTCACCTAAGTGGTGAACAGTCGAACAATGCTTATTGTTTCTACAGTCAACTACAACATATGACAATTAACAGAAACTGGTTTCCAGGATACAACAACAATTCTAACGCGTACATTAGTTGTGTTTTCTTAGTTTTACGACGGGCTCATCGTTTTTTACATGTTAGCCTGATACCGAAACAGGCAATTGACGTCCAAATGCATTATATCTAATTATACAATTATTTTTCGAGCTTTATGGACAGCGTTTTTCTTCGAATAATTTCCAAAATTATCGATTTTTCTATAATGGATTTAGCAGTTTTATGGTAAAATTTGAATAATTTGTACCAATTTATTTATTCTTACTCTTTTTTTAACTATTTGAAAAAAAAGAAAACAAAAAATTACACATTAAAATATGAAAAAAAAAAATTAAGTAAAAAAACTTCCTGGGTAGTTAAAATAATTGAGGACATTTTTGGAAGTGCTTTTAAAGTTGTGCCTTTAGAACAACTCACAATCTTTTTGCTGGGAAAAGTGTGGAACTACTTTTAGTTGCTTTATTATAAATTAATTGTCGAGTTATTTTGATGTCTAATTTTTTATTCAATTTTATGAAATAAAACATTAATTGAACCTATAAGTTCAGTCTATAAATCTTAAGCTAGGGGGGCTATAGCCCCCCCTAGGAAAATTGTCTAGCTACGCTAATGCTTAGGGGCCTCGCAAGCCAAATCGGGGGATCGGTTTATATGGGGGCTATATATAATTATGGACCGATGTGGACCAATTTTTGCATGGTTGTTAGAGACCATATACTAACACCATGTACCAAATTTCAGCCGGATCGGATGAAATTTGCTTCTCTTAGAGGCCTCGCAAGCCAAATTTTGGGGTCCGTTCGGAAGTTAGCGTGATTTCAACAGACGGACGGACGGACGGACGGACATGCTCAGATCGACTCAGAATTTCACCACGACCCAGAATATATATACTTTATGGGGTCTTAGAACAATATTTCGATGTGTTACAAACGGAATGACAAAGTTAATATACCCCCCATCCTATGGTGGTGGGTATAAAAACAAATGACATTTTATAAATATTTTAAATGATATTCGGCTATGAATAATATATGACAATGGTGGTTACTAAATGATAGTTAAAAATTTTCTTACTAATATTTATTTCTAAATATAGAATGTTCATAAGAACAACCGAATTCCAACCATTCTCTTCTCTGTGTGTACTGATTAATCACTCCATGGTTTCCACACACTCTCCCGTACATTTCAAAAAAATCGGACTACTTGATTTTTCGTTTATATACAGAAATAGGGCGGTTATGCAGATGTAAAACGGACCGGCTTAGAAAACGTCGGGTAGGGGCTGTTCCCTTTCAACCAATTTTTTGTTTTTTAATTGTTCTGTATTCAAATCGTTGGACAATCTTCTACATTTCCTGTGAATTTCAAGCGTGGTTTGTTAAGGGGGTGTGTACTT